>NC_041382.1:412028725-412038228 GCF_002162155.2 Triticum dicoccoides
GACGCGGGCGGCGGGGCAATGGGCTCTCGGGGGCCCTGCGCGGGCCGGGCGGGCCGCGGCGGCGGCGGCGGCCGGCTGCCACGTGGCGCCCCGCGAGTGGCTGCGGGCGGCGGCAGGTGCGATCCTAACGTTGTTCGGCCTGGCGCGGACACGTCCGGCGGCGGCGGGATCTGTTTTTTTGCTAGGGTTGGACGGGGAGAGATCCGAGATCCGAAAATGGGGGGCTATTTATAGGCATAAGTGGAGCTAGGAGAGTCCAAATGAGGTGCGGTTTTCGGCCACGCGATTGTGATCGAACACTCTAGGACATGGAGCAGAGTTTGGTGGGTTTTGGGCCAAATTGGAGGGGTGTTGGGCTGCAACACACACGAGGCCTTTTCGGTCCCTCGGTTAACCGTTGGAGTATCAAACGAAGTCCAAATGGTACGAAACTTGACAGGCGGTCTGCCGGTAGTAAACCAAGGCCGCTTGGCAAGTCTCGGTCCAATCCGGAAATGTTTAAACCCCACACATGAAAGAAAGCTAGAAAAGGCCACCGGAGGAGAACGAAGCGCCGGAATGCAAAACGGACAACGGGGAAAATGCTCGAATGCATGAGATGAACACCTATGCAAATGCAATGCACATGATGACATGATATGAGATGTATGACAAAGACAACAACACACGGAGACAAAACCCGAACCCGAGGAAATAAATATAACTTAACACCGGAAACGGCAAGAGTTGGAGTACAAATAGGGAAAGTTACATCCGGGGTGTTACAACACTCCACCACTACGAAAAGATCTCGTCCCGAGATCTAAGACTGAAAGAACTCCGGGTACTCAGAACGGAGGTGATCCTCGCGTTCCCAGGTAGCTTCACGGTCGGAATGGTGTGACCACTTGACTTTGAGAAATTTGATTGACTTGTTGCGAGTCTTGCGTTCAGTCTCTTCAAGAATAGCAACTGGGTGCTCACGATAAGAGAGATCTTCTTGGAGCTCAATGTCCTCGAAGTTGACGGTGCGGTCAGGAGTCTTGAAGCACTTTTGAAGGTGAGAGACACAGAACACGTCATGAACATTTGCAAAGTTTGAAGGAAGCTCGAGTTGATAGGCGAGGTCGCCTCTCTTGCTGACAATCTTGAAAGGTCCCACGTATCTAGGGGCAAGCTTCCCTTTGATACCGAAGCGACGAGTACCTTTCATAGGAGAGACACGGAGGTAAACATGATCTCCGATCTCGAAAGCCAAATCACGGTGCTTACTATCATAGTAGCTCTTCTGGCGGGATTGGGCTGCTTTGAGGTTATCACGAATGAATTTGCACATTTCTTCTGCTTCTGTGATTAAGTCATTACCCAAAAGCTGACGTTCACCGGTTTCAGACCAGTTGAGAGGGGTACGGCACTTCCTGCCATACAGAATTTCAAAAGGGGCCTTGCCCGAACTTGCTTGAAAACTGTTGTTGTAGGAAAATTTAGCATAAGGAAGACAATCCTCCCACTTCATGCCGAAGGAGATCACACAAGCCCTGAGCATATCTTCAAGAATCTGGTTGACACGCTCGACTTGACCGCTTGTTTGAGGATGGAAAGTTGTGCTGAAGCGGATGTTAGTACCCATGGCCTTCTTAAAAGAACCCCAAAACTTGGAGGTAAAGATGCTGCCACGGTCTGAAGATATCACTTGAGGAATACCGTGCAGAGAGACAATGCGAGAGGTATAGAGTTCCGCCAATTGAGCTACAGTGATCGACTCTTTGATAGGCAGAAAATGAGCCACTTTGGTGAGCTTGTCGATGACAACGAATATAGCATCATTGCCACGCTTGGACTTTGGAAACTCAGTCACGAAGTCCATTTCAATGTGGTCAAACTTCCATTCTGGAATGGCAAGAGGTTGGAGGAGACCTGCTGGCCTTTGGTGTTCTGCCTTCACTCTTCTGCAGACATCACATTCATTCACGAATTGAGCGATCTCGCGCTTCATTCGAGTCCACCAATAAGCTTGCTTAAGGTCCTGATACATCTTCGTACTCCCAGGGTGGATGGAGAGGAGAGAATTGTGAGCCTCATTCATGATCACTTTATGGAGGTCACCTTTGGGTACAACAATTCGATCCTCGAAGAAGAGAGTGTCCTTGTCATCAAGGCGGTAGCACTTGTACTTGTACTGACTCTTGGCAATCCCAATCTTCACCTTTTTCACCATAGCATCAAGAAGCTGGGCTTGGCGAATCTGGTCTTCTAAGGTAGGAGAGACTTGAAGGTTGGCGAGGAAACCTTGAGGAACAACTTGCAGATTAAGTTTGCGGAAAGCTTCACAAAGCTCGGGTTGATAAGGCTTAAGAATCAGACTGTTGCAGTAGGCCTTCCTGCTCAAAGCGTCAGCGATCACATTGGCCTTGCCTGGAGTATACTCGATACTCGGATTATACTCTTGAATCATTTCGACCCATCGAGTTTGCCTGAGGTTGAGATTAGGCTGAGTGAAGATGTACTTAAGACTCTTGTGATCAGTGAAAATGTCCACTTTTCTTCCCAATAGAAGATGTCTCCAAGTTAAAAGAGCATGCACAACTGCCGCCAACTCAAGATCATGAGTGGGGTAGTTCTTCTCATTAGGCTTCAACTGGCGAGATGTATAAGCAACAACTTTCTTCTCTTGCATCAAAACTGCACCGAGACCTTGGAGAGAGGCATCACAAAAGACCTTGTACGGCTTGGATTCATCAGGCGGAGTCAGAACTGGAGCAGTGATCAATTTCTCTTTCGAAGTGTTGAAAGCAATATCACACTCTGGAGACCAAACGTACTTGACGTGCTTCTGAAGAAGATTAGAGAGAGGCTTCGCGATCTTAGAAAAGTTTTCAACGAATCTCCTGCAATAGCTTGCGAGACCGAGGAAACTGCGGAGTTGCTTCACGGTCTGAGGAGGTTCCCTATTCACAATTGCAGACACCTTCTCAGGATTCACGGCAATGCCCTTGGCAGAGATGATATGGCCAAGATAAAGAACCTCATCGAGCCAAAATTCACACTTGGAGAACTTGGCATAGAACTGATGTTCTCTGAGCTTATCGAGAACCAAACGCAAGTGCTTGGCATGATCTTCCTTGTTCTTCGAGAAAACCAGAATGTCGTCGAGATAGACCAAAACAAAGTCATTGGTGTAGGCGTTGAAGATGAAGTTCATCATGCGAGAGAATGTCGGAGGAGCGTTGGTGAGGCCAAAAGACATGACAATGTATTCATATGAACCAAAGCTTGTTCTGAATGCTGTCTTGGGAATATCTTCTTCACGAATGCGAATCTGGTGATAACCCATACGGAGATCAAGCTTGGAGAATACTTGAGCACCTTTGAGTTGTTCGAACATCTCATTGATGTTGGGAAGTGGGTATTTTTTCTTGATGGTCTTCTTGTTCACTGGATGGTAATCAACACAAAGTCGGTCCGTTCCATCCTTCTTCTTCACAAAAAGAACACCACAACCCCACGGAGAAGAACTAGGCCGGATAAGACCCATTCTTTCTTGCTCATCGAGTTGCTTCTTCAGCTCCTTCAACTCTTCAGGTCCGAGCTTGTAAGGACGTTTGCACACAGGTTCCGTGCCAGGCTCAAGTTCAATAACGAATTCAACTGGCCGGTGTAGAGGCATTCCTGGGAGCTCTTCTGGAAAGACGTCTTGATATTCGCAAACGACTGGAATTTGCGAAATAGCATCCAATTCACCCTTCTCATTGAGAGAAAATAGACGGATAGTATCATCACGAGCGGCAAAGACAATTACATCCTCAGACGAATGAGTCAATTGAATCTGCCTGGCTGCACAATCAAGCTGAGCCTTGTGCTTAGAAAGCCAATCCATTCCGAGAATAAGATCAATATCCGAGTTACCAAGAACCACCGGAGAAGAGAAAAACTTGTAATCGCCCAACGTGATAGAGACATCGGGAGCGACCAAACTAGAAGTCGAAAGCTTGCCGGGAGAAACAACTTGCGTGACTTTGGGCATAATCTCGGTATCAACATTGTGCTTCGATGCAAAAGGGCATGACAAAAAGGAATGCGATGCACCAGTGTCAAAAAGAACTTTTGCAGGAACATCGTTAACAGGAAGGTTACCCATGATCACATCTGACGAGTCCTCTGCCTGAGCTGCATTCATCAAATTGACCTTGGCATGCTTGGGGTTATGCTTGACCATAGCTGTACTTGACGATCTGACAGGATGAGGAGGAGGAAGATGCCTCTGGTTGAAACACTTGTTGGCATAGTGACCCTTCTGTTGGCACTTGTTGCACGTGACCTCTGAAAGTGGACGGTGATACGGAGCACTCGATCTTGGAGCTTGAGACGAAGTCTTGTTCTGAAAGACAAGGTTGGGTGGGTGGGAAGAACCACTGCCACCTTTGCTCTTCTGCTGGTACGGCTGACGGAACGGAGGAGGAGGAAGCCAAAACTTCTGCTGCTTGGCCACTTGAGTAGAGGAAGAAGGAGTAACATCTCTGACTCGCTTCCTGGAAGCATCACACCTCAACTGAGCAACCTCTTGCTTTAGTGCCATGTTGTAGAACTCATCGTACCTCAAGGGCTCGAAAAGAACAAGAGCGAGCTGAATATCTTCTCTGAGACCACCCCTGAACTGGTATATCATGCTCTTCTCATCAGGCACATCCTGCTTGGCAAAGCGGGCAAGCTTCTGGAACAATTTGTTGTAGTCATAGACAGACAAAGATCCTTGCTTCAGATTGCGGAATTCCTCATGCTTGCTTTCAACCACGCTCTGCGGAATATGATGAGCTCGAAAATCTCGACGGAAATCATCCCAAGTGATAACACGTCCACCTCTGGAATCCTTGTACTGCTGGAACCATTCTGCAACTTGATCTTTGAGTTGGAAGGAAGCGAACTTCACAAAGTCCTCAGGCCTGACGTTACTGCACTCGAAATGCTTACATAGATCCACAAGCCAATCGTCAGCATCGGTTGCCTCAACATAATTTCTGAAAGTCTTTGGCCCGTTAGCAAGGAACTGGTTGAGTGTAGCAAAGTGACTCTGATTGCTGCCTTGATTCCCTTGACTGCCTTGATTGCGCTCTTGAAGAATTTGCATGATCAGCTGTGTGTTTGCATTGGTTGCGGCCATCACAGCTTGCCATGCCTCTGTAGGAGGTGGAGGCGGTGGCAGATCAGGATTCGGAGTCGTGCGCGTTGGAGGAGCCATCCTGAAGAGGTTGACCACCATTAGCACATTGACAGATAAATATTGAAGCTGAATCCAACGGAATGAAAATTGCAACATATAGTCTTCACATCCAAACAAAATGAACGAATGCATTCCTCTTGAAGTGGTCACATATCCCTAAATTGAGAAGCCACGTAGAATTAAGGTAGAGAAATAAATCAACAAGGTATAGATCAAGAACGAATAATCGGTAAGAAATCCCAATCTCAAACCAATATCCGTGGAAGAAGAACTAGAGCTACTAGAATTCCCACCTATGAAACTCCCGAACCTTTCCGGTTATGCAATCAGGTGTTGGGGATATAGGGGAAGCATAATATCTCACCCAAACTAGCAAATCCTACATCCAGCTGTATCCATCCTTCAACACATAACCAAGAAACCTTCGGAAACCATCTACCTGAACCTTCGAAAAACATCCGTTATACAAGTTATGGCGATACTCCCGAACTCCCGCCCCAGTACTGGGTGGCGTCGAGGTTATCTCACCAACGAACTGCATAAAAGAGATTTTCGATGTCGGCGAACATATCTCAAGTATTCCAGAATTGCAATGATAAAATTATGATGACAACACCTCAGAGCTCAACTCCCCGGGATACTTCCACTAAACCCCTGACAGGAGGCACCAAGACAATGTTCTCATCATAAGCCATCGGAACGATTCCAAGATACTCGCGTGATCCTAAATTTTTTTAGTGAAAATTGAGAAGAGAAGAGTTAAAACTCTACGTCAGGAAGCCTTACCAGAGCGATGAGGAGACTGGGAAGTAAAAGGAATTCCTAATCTCTCCGATATATAATTCCTAAAGACTCAAAACATTTTTCTAGACACAACTCGGCCGCTAAAAACGATCAAGCAATGGGGCTCCTAAGGTCGGGGAAGGCTCTGATACCAACTTGTAACACCCTCGATGCGACTATAGCTCCCACGTGTCGAGGCACGACTTAGAGACATAATCGCATTGAAGGCATATGTCGCAAGTTAGGCAATCTTCACAACATCCCATGTAATATGAATAATAAAGGGGAGAACATAGTTGGCTTACACTCGCCACGTCACATCAGAGTACATAAATAACATACATCATCCAAACACTCATGGCCCGACTACGGCGCCAAAATAGAAGAAAACCAACATGCGACAACGGTCCCAATCAAACCCCAACTAGGCACCACTACTGATCATCGGGAAAGGAAACGTAGTATCGCTGAGAGTCCTCGTCGAACTCCCACTTGAGCTCGTACTCGTCACCTGGAGCGGAATCACCTGGACCTGCATCTGGAGTTATAGTATCTGTGAGCCACAGGGGACTCAGCAATCTCGCACCCTCGCGATCAAGACTATTTAAGCTTATAGGAAGGGTAAGGCAATATATATGTGGAGCTGCAGCAAGCGACTAGCATATATGGTGGCTATCTTATTCGCAAAAGAGAGCGAGAAGAGGAGGCAAGGCACGAGCGAGAAACTAGAGAACAACCTGCGCAAACAATACTCCAACACCGTGTCCACTTCCCAGACTCCGCAGAGAAGAGGCCATCACGGTAACACACTCAATTGATTCATTTTAATTAATTTAGGTTCAAGTTATCTACAACCGAACATTAACAAATTCCCATCTGCCCATAACCGCGGGCACGGCTTTCAAAAGTTCAATCCCTGCAGGGGAGTCCCAACTTAGCCCATGACAAGCTCTCACGGTCAACGAAGGAATAGACCTCCTCCCAAGACGTTCCGATCAGACTCGGTATCTCGGTAACTCAAGACACTTCGACAGGTTAAAACAAGACCAGCAACACCGCCCGAATGTGCCGACAAATCCCGATAGGAGTTGCACATATCTCTTTCTCAGGGCACGCTCAGATGAGACATCCTACGAGTAAAACCAACCCTCAAGTTGCCCCGAGGTGGTCCCGCAGTCTACTCGGTCGGACCAACACTCAGAGGAGCACTGGCCCGGGGGGGGGGGGTTAAAATAAGATGACCCTCGGGCTCCGGTAACCCAAGGGAAAAGAGGCTAGGTGGCGAATGGTAAAACCAATGTTGGGCATTGCTGGAAAAGCTTTAATCAAGGCGAACTATCAAGGGGTTCCCATTATAACCCAACCGCGTAAGGAACGCAAAATCCGGGAACATAACACCGACATGACGGAAACTAGGGCGGCAAGAGTGGAACAAAGCACTAGGCGAGAGGCCGAGCCTTCCACCCTTTACCAAGTATATAGATGCATTAAGATAATATAGCATTATAATGATATCCCAATAAGTAAATAAAAGGTGTTCCAACAAGGATCGGCCTCCAATCTTCACCTGCAACTAGCAACGCTATAAGAGGGGCTGAGCAAAGCGGTAACATAGCCAATCAACGGTTTGCTAGGACATCGTGGGTTAGAGTTTCAACATGGCAATTGGGAGGCTGACAAGCAAAAGGTAGGCATCGTAACATTGGCATTGCAAGAGCGAGCAAACTAGCATAGCAAAGATAGTAGTGATTTCGAGGGTATGATCATCTTGCCTGCATAGTTGTCAGAGTTGACTGGATCCTCACAAGCAAACTCAACGGGCTCCTCGGTAGCGAACTCGTCTCCCGGCTCTACCCAAACAAGACAAACAAGCAACAAAGACAAAATCAACCACGTGCAAGACCAAGCAAAATGATGCAATGATGATATGCTATGCGGGATGTGATGCGGGATGCAAAATGCAAGATATGACAGGGAATGCATGAACCTGGCCTCAACTTGGAATTCCAAGGGTGCCACTGGAAAGATGAGATGAAATCGCTTGAAAACAATATAAAGAACGCCGGAATTGGAGTTACGGTTTGGAAATGGCAAGCGATTCAAAATTGACACCGGCCTGCGATTTACAGCAAGTAGGCACCTGAATGCAATGAGATGAACATGCTACAGCCACCAAACATGACAACAAAATACATGGCAGGGATGCACACAAGATGCTTAACAAAAGACTAGCACTGAGCCACGGCCAATTCATCCATTAGGAGGTTCAAACAAGCATGTCAAAAACGCAAATGCAAAACAGATTCCAGACTTAGTGAAATTAACACTTGTCTGGAATTTCATATCACGAAGCCCTCTTCGGAGCAGCAAAACAACATGATACATGATCTGATTAAGACAAGTAAGAACATGGCATGGAGCTACTCAACAAGCTTAACAAAAGACCCAAAGTGACCTGGGGCCAAAAGGGTTCACAAAATATACTAACGGGCACACGAACATAGCTAAAACACAATCAGTTTTTAGACTTAGTGAAAACTGAGACATGCTGAAATATAACTCACGAAGGCACGTAAACGAGCTCGATGCACTCACTACGGTGCAAGTCATGGTAAGGCAAGCATACATCTTTTAAGAAGGCACAAAATACAAGCTAGACATGGCAAGAACAATGGCATAGCATGCACGGATCAACTACAATAGCATCGGCAAAATCGCAAATGAGTTGACAATCTGCCCAGATTCACAACGAAGGAAAAGTAGAGCTCGATTGACTCAAGCTAGGTTGCTCCATAATTGCAAACAAAGACATGGATGGATAGAGCATAACATGATTAACAAAACTCCTTTACTAATCATCCTCAAAAGAGGCACGGATCACTAGGAAACAAGCTGAACATATGGCATCATGAACTAAATATCCCAGACTTAGTGAAAACTACTAAGTCCCTGAAAACAGATTTACCGGGTGCCTCACTTTGCAAGCTTGCACAAGTCACCACACACATCCTAAAAATGCATGGGTTGCACCTCTGGAAAGAAGACAAAATTCTTAACAAAACACATGAAGGACTCACAGGCATAGCATGCACACAATAATCACGGCAAAAATGACAAAAGTCTAAGATGAACTAGCAGATCTGACAAATATCTCATGAAGCCTCCTTCTAACAGCATTTTGGGTGTCAAGATGAATTCAAATGAAAATGATGCGACAGAATGAAATGATTTACTCATCGAGACGAACATTTTGATATGCTATATGCCCAAATCAGAGCTACGGATGCAAAGATACGGCCGGTCAAAGTATGCACAAAAATTAAGGTTCGGAGGGGAAAAAGTCAACCCCGATTCAAAATATCTCAGATCTGCACAGAAACCGAGGAACGGCTGGATCCGAGCTCGCCGGAGCTGTCGCGGTCACCGGAGTGAGGAGAGGAGGGGCCGGCCGGTGCGGAGAGCTCGCCGGAGTGGGGCGCCGGCGGCGAAGCGGCGCGGGTGCGGCGACCGAGGCGGCGGGATG
>NC_041382.1:412038853-412121629 GCF_002162155.2 Triticum dicoccoides
CGGCCGGCTGCCACGTGGCGCCCCGCGAGTGGCTGCGGGCGGCGGCGGGTGCGATCCGGACGTTGTCCGGCCTGGCGCGGACACGTCCGGCGGCGGCGGGTCTGTTTTTTTGCTAGGGTTGGACGGGGAGAGATCCGAGATCCGAAAACGGGGGGCTATTTATAGGCATAAGTGGAGCTAGGAGAGTCCAAATGAGGTGCGGTTTTCAGCCACGCGATCGTGATCGAACGCTCTAGGACATGGAGCAGAGTTTGGTGAGTTTTGGGCCAAATTGGAGGGGTGTTGGGCTGCAACACACACGAGGCCTTTTCGGTCCCTCGGTTAACCGTTGGAGTATCAAACAAAGTCCAAATGGTACGAAACTTGACAGGCGGTCTACCGGTAATAAACCAAGGCCGCTTGGCAAGTCCCAGTACAATCCAGAAATGTTTAAACCCCACACACGAAAGAAAGCTAGAAAAGGCCACCGGAGGAGAACGAAGCGCCGGAATGCAAAACGGACAACGGGGAAAATGCTCGAATGCATGAGATGAACACGTATGCAAATGCAATGCACATGATGACATGATATGAGATGTATGACAAAGACAACAACACACGGAGACAAAACCCGAACCCGAGGAAATAAATATAACTTAACGCCGGAAATGGCAAGAGTTGGAGTACAAATAGGGAAGTTACATCCGGGGTGTTACACACGCCCCCCCCCCCAAGCCCAATCCGAATTGGGGGGGGGGCTTTCCTTCTCTCCATCTTCCTCTTTCCTTCCCCTCCTAGTTGGACTAGGAAAGGGGGGAACCTACTCCTAGTAGGAGTAGGATTCCCCCCTTCTAGTAGGAGTAGGATTCCCCCCTGGGGGCGCGCCCCATGAGGTCGGCCGGCCCCCTCCTCCCCTCCTTTATATACGGGGGAGGGGGGCACCCCACAGACACACAAGTTGATTTCTTAGCCGTGTGCGGTGCCCTCCTCCACAGATTTCCACCTCGGTCATATTGTCGTAGTGCTTAGGCAAAGCCCTACGTCGGTAACTTCATCGTCACCGTCATCATGCCGTCGTGCTGACGAAACTCTCCCTCGGCCTCAGCTGGATGTAGAGTTTGAGGGACGTCTCCGAGCTGAACGTGTGCAGATCGCGGAGGTGTCATGCATTCGGTACTTGATTGGTTGGATCGCGAAGATGTTCGACTACATCAACCGCGTTACCTAACGCTTCCAGTTTCAGTCTACGAGGGTACGTAGGCACACTCTCCCCGCTCGTTGCTATGCTTCTCCTAGATAGATCTTGCATGATCGTAGGAATTTTTTTTGAAATACTACGTTCCCCAATAGTGGCATCCGAGCCAGGTCTATGTGTAGATGTTATATGCACGAGTAGAACACAAAGGAGTTGTGGGCGTGGGTATATTCATATTGCTCGCCGTCACTAGTTGTTTCTTGATTCAGCGGTATTGTTGGATGAAGCGGCCCAGACCGACATTACATGACTGCGTTCATGAGACTGGTTCTACCGACGTGCTTTGCACACAGGTGGCTGGCGGGTGTCTGTTTCTCCAACTTTAGTTGAATCGGATTCAATGAACATGGTTATTTCTGAAGATCAAAAAGCAATCACTATACCACGTTGTGGTTTTGATGCGTAGGTAAGAACAGTTCTTGCTAGAAGCCCGTAGCAGCCACGTAAAACTTGCAACAACAAAGTAGAGGACGTCTAACTTGTTTTTGTAGGGCTTGCTATGATGTGATATGGTCAAGACATGATGATATATAAATTGTTGTATGAGATGATCATGTTTTGTAGAAGTTATCAGCAACTGGCAGGAGCCTTATAGTTGTCGCTTTATTGTATGAAATGCAATTGCCATGTAATTGCTTTACTTTATCACTAAGCGGTAGCGATAGTCGTAGATGCAATAGTTGGCGAGACGACAACGATGCTTCGATAGAGATCAAGGTGTCAAGCCGGCGACGATGGTGATCATGATGGTGCTTTGGAGATGGAGATCAAAGGCACAAGATGATGATGGCCATATCATATCACTTATTTGAATGCATGTGATATTTATCCTTTATGCATCTTATTTTGCTTAGTACTGCGGTAGCACTATAATATGATCTCTCACTAAATTTCAAGGTACAAGTGTTCTCCCTGAGTATGCACCATTGCTACAGTTCGTCGTGCCGAGACACCACGTGATGATCGGGTGTGATAAGCTCTACATTCACATACAACGGGTGCAAGCCAGTTTTGCACACGCAGAATACTCAGGTTAAACTTGACGAGCCTAGCATATGCAAATATGGCCTCGAAACATTGAGACCGAAAGGTCGAGCGTAAATCATATAGTAGATATGATCAACATAGTGATGTTCACCATTGAAAACTACACCATCTCTCGTGATGATCGGACATGGTTTAGTTGATATGGATCACGTGATCACTTAGATGATTAGAGGGATGTCTATCTAAGTGGGAGTTCTTAAGTAATATGATTAATTGAACTTTAATTTATCATGAACTTAGTACCTGATAGTATTTTGCATGTCTATGTTGTTGTAGATAAATGGCTCGTGCTACTGTTCCATTGAATTTTAATGCGTTCCTAGAGAAAGCTGATACGTCTCCAACGTATCTATAATTTTTGATTGTTCCATGCTATTATATTATCAACCTTGGATGTTTTATATGCTATTTTTATATGATTTTTGGGACTAACCTATTAACCCAGAGCCCAGTGCCAGTTTCTATTTTTTCCTTGTTTTAGAGTATCGTAGAAAAGGAAAATCAAACAGAGTCCAATTAACCTGAAACTTCACGGAACTTATTTTTGGAAGGAAAGCAACCCGGGAGACTTGGAGTCCACGTAAGGGAAGCAACAAGGAAGCCACAAGGCAGGGGGGGCGCGCCCACCCCCCTGGGCACGCCCTCCACCCTCGTGGGCCCCTCGTGGCTCCCCTGACGTACTTCTTCCGCCTATATATCTCCATATACCCTAAAACGATCGGGGAGCACAATAGATCGGGAGTTCCACCGCTAGAAGCCTCCGTAGCCACCGAAAACCAATCTAGACCCGTTCCGGCACCCTGCCGAAGGGGGCAATCCCTCTCCGGTGCCCATCTTCATCATCCCGGTGCTCTCCATGACGAGGAGGGAGTAGTTCTCCCTCGGGGCTGAGGGTATGTACCAGTAGCCATGTGTTTGATCTCTCTCTCTCTCTCTCTCTCTCTCGTGTTTTTGAGGTCATACAATCTTGATGTATCGCGAGCTTTGCTATTATAGTTGGATCTTATGATGTTTTCTCCCCCCTCTACTCTCTTATAATGGATTGAGTTTCCCCTTTAAAGTTATCTTATCGTATTGAGTCTTTAAATATTTGAGAAGACTTGATGTATGTCTTGACGTGCGTATCTGTGGTGACAATGGGATATCACGTGATTCACTTGATGTATGTTTTGGTGATCAACTTGCGGGTTCCGCCCATGAACCTATGCATAGGGGTTGGCACACGATTTCGTCGTGATTCTCATGTAGAAACTTTGGGGCACTCTTTGAGGTTCTATGTGTTGGTTGAATAGATGAATTTGAGATTGTGTGATGCATATCGTATAATCATACCCACGGATACTTGAGGTGACATTGGAGTATCTAGGTGACATTAGGGTTTTGGTTGATTTGTATCTTAAGGTGTTATTCTAGTACGAACTCTAGGGCTGTTTGTGACACTTATAGGAATACCCCAACGGATTGATTGGAAAGAATAACTTTGAGGTGGTTTCATACCCTACCATAATCTCTTCGTTTGTTCTCCGGTATTAGTGACTTTGGAGTGACTCTTTGTTGCATGTTGAGGGATAGTTATGTGATCCAATTATGTTATTATTGTTGAGAGGACTTGCACTAGTGAAAGTATGAACCCTAGGCCTTGTTTCAACACATTGCAATACCATTTACGCTCACTTTTATCATTCGTTACCTTGCTGTTTTTATATTTTCAGATTACAAAAACTATTATCTACCATCCATATATTGCTTGTATCACCATCTCTTCGCCGAACTAGTGCACCTACACAATTTACCATTGTATTGGGTGTGTTGGGGACACAAGAGACTCTTTGTTATTTGGTTGCAGGGTTGCTTGAGAGAGACCATCTTCATCCTACGCCTCCTACGGATTGATAAACCTTAGGTCATCCACTTGAGGGAAATTTGCTACTGTCCTACAAACCTCTGCACTTGGAGGCCCAACAACGTCTACAAGAAGAAGGTTGTGTAGTAGACATCAAGCTCTTTTCTGGCGCCGTTGCCGGGGAGGTGAGTGCTTGAAGGTATATCTTTAGATCTTGCAATCGAGTCTTTTTGTTTCTTGTTTTAGCACTAGTTTAGTTTATAAAAGAAAACTACAAAAAAATATGGAATTGAGCTTCCCTCATACGCTTTATCTTTTTAATATCTTTCGTGAGTATGATGGGAAAGAAAATTGTGCCAAAGTGTTAGAAGAAGAATGCGTTAAAATGTTTGGCACTAAATATTTGAATGATGAGCATGATTGCAATGTTGTTAGTATGAATTCCTTGAATATCCATGATGCTAATGATATGCAAAGCCACAAGCTTGGGGAAGCTATGTTTGATGAAGATGATATTTTTTGTCCCCCAAGCTTTGATGAGAAAATTTATTATGATGAAAGCATGCCTCCTATTTATGATGATTATATTGATGAAAGTGGATTTGGAGAGGTCATGACTTTATTTAGAGATGAATCCACTATTTCGGAAGAGGTTCCAATTGATTATGAGAACAAAGTTGCCATCTATGATGATTATTGTGATGACTTGTATGCTATAAAGAATAATGATATCCATGAAACTTGTCATCATGATTTTAGTTTTCAATTGGATTATGCCTCACATGATAGTTATTTTGTTGAGTTTGCTCCCACTACTATTCATGAGAAGAAGTTTGCTTATGTGGAGAGTAATAACTATACTTGTAAATCATGAAAAGAATGCTTTATGTGATAGTTATATTGTTGAATTCATTCATGATGCTACTGAAAATTATTATGAGGGAGGAATATATGCTTGTAGGAATTGCAATAATACCAAGTTTCCTCTCTATGTGCTTAAAGTTTTGAAGTTATGCTTGTTTTGCTTTCCTATGCTAGTTGATTATTGTTCCAATAAGTTGCTTGCTTTCAAAATCCCTATGCATAGGAAGTGGGTTAGACTTAAATGTGCTAGTCATATTCTTCATGATGCTCTCTTTATGTTTCAATTCTTATCCTTTATGTGAGCATCATTGAAATCATCATGCCTAGCTAGGGGCGTTAAATGATAGCGCTTGTTGGGAGGCAACCCAATTTTATTTTTGTTCCTTGCTTTTTGCTTCTGTTTAGTAATAAATAATTTATCTAGCCTATGTTATGATTGAGTTTCTATGTTTTAATTAGTGTTTGTGCCAAGTAGAACCGTTGGGAAGACTTGGGGAAAGTCTTTTTGATCTTGCTGTAAAAAACAGAAACTTTAGCGCTCACGAGAACAGCTGCCATTTTTATTTGGAGAGCGATATTTAGTTAATTCCTTTTGCATATGATTAATAGATAAATTCCTCACGTCCAGAAATTTATTTTAGAATTTTTGGTGTTCCAGAAATTTGCATTAGTTACAGATTACTACAGACTGTTCTGTTTTTGACAGATTCTGTTTTTCGTGTGTTGTTCGCTTATTTTGATGAATCTATGGCTAGTAAAAGAGTTTATAAAACATAGTGAAGTTGGAATAAAGTAGGTTTAACACCAATATAAATAAAGAATGAGTTCATTACAGTACCTTGAAGTGGTGCTTTGTTTTCTTTCGCTAACGGAGCTTACGAGTTTTCTGTTAAGTTTTGTGTTGTGAAGTTTTCAAGTTTTGGGTAAAGATTTGATGGACTATGGAATAAGGAGTGGCAAGAGCCTAAGCTTGGGGATGCCCAAGGAACCCCCAGGTAATATCCAAGGACAAACAAGAGCCTAAGCTTGGGGATGCCCCGGAAGGCATCCCCTCTTTCGTCTTTGTTCATCGGTAACTTTACTTGGAGCTATATTGTTATTCGCCACATGATATATGTTTTGCTTGGAGCATCATTTCATTTTATTTAGTTTTGCTTGCTGTTTGAATAAAATATCAAGATCTGAAGTTCTTAAATGTTAGAGAGTCTTCATATAGTTGCATGATTATTCGACTACTCATTGATCTTCACTTATATCTTTCGTAGTAGTTTGTTGTTTGATTTAGTGCTTCACTTATATCCTTTTAGAGCACGGTGGTGGTTTTATTTTATAGAAATAGATGAACTCTCATGCATCACTTATATTATTTTGAGAATCCTAAACATCATGGTAATTTGCTTTGGTTATGAATTTAGTCCTAATATGATGGGCATCCAAGAGGGATATAATAAAAACTTTCATATAGAATGCATTGAATACTATGAGAAGTTTGATACTTGATGATTGTTTTGAGATATTAAGATGGTGATATTAGAATCATGCTAGTTGAGTAGTTGTGAATTTGAGAAATACTTGTGTTGAAGTTTGTGATTCCCGTAGCATGCACGTATGGTGAACCGTTATGTGATGAAGTCAGAGCATGATTTATTTATTGATTGTCTTCCTTGTGAGTGGTGGTCGGGGACGAGCGATGGTATTTTCCTACCAATATATCCCCCTAGGAGCATGCGTGTAGTACTTTGTTTCGATAACTAATAGATTTTTGCAATAAGTATGTGAGTTCTTTATGACTAATGTTGAGTCCATGGATTATACGCACTCTCACCTTTCCACCATTGCTAGCCTCTCTAGTACCGCGCAACTTCCGCCGGTACCATAAACCCACCATATACCTTCCTCAAAGCAGCCACCATACCTACCTATTATGGCATTTCCATAGCCATTCCGAGATATATTGCCATGCAACTTTCCACCGTTCCGCTTATTATGACACGCTCCATCATTGTCATACTGCTTTGCATGATCATGTAGTTGACATCATATTTGTGGCAAAGCCACCGTTCATAATTCTTTCATACATGTCACTAATGCATCATTGCACATCCCGGTACACCGCCGGAGGCATTCATGTAGAGTCATATCTTGTTCTAAGTATCGAGTTGTAATTCTTGAGTTGTAAGTAAATAAAAGTGTGATGATCATCATTATTAGAGCATTGTCCCGGTGAGGAAAGGATGATGAAGACTATGATTCCCCCACAAGTCGGGATGAGACTCCGGACGAAAAAAAGAGAGGCCAAAGAAGCCCAAATAAAAAAAAGAAAAGAGGCCATAAAAAAAGAAGGCCCAAAAAAAACGAGAGAAAAAGAGAGAAGGGGCAATGCTACTATCCTTTTACCACACTTGTGCTTCAAAGTAGCACCATGATTGTGACGCCCGGATAATTAAGCTACAGTGAACCTCCGCTAATGATGCCATGTCACCACGATTAATATTGTTAACCGCGCGATGCATCAAATTCCGTTTGAATTCAAATTCAAAATCAAGCAAACAATAAAAGTCTTCAAACGTCAGCAATTAAATGTTCTAAAGTTGACATATAAATCCTAAGTAATTATGGTGGTGAAACCACATTTTTATAATATGATTAGATGCACTAAGTGAAATAAAACAGTAACAAAACAATTAATTAAATTTTCTTTTGCAATCAATAAATGTTAAGACATTTTATTTAGTTGCCCAAAATTAATGAGGCAGTAGCATAACTTTAATACTAAAATCAAGACTTGCTTTTATATTTTAAAAGACTGAGCTAAAAAATAAAAATAAAAACACTACAGAAAAGAAATAATAAACAAAAGATAAAAATAAAACAATAATGAATAAAAGAAAGACCCCACCTTGCTGGGCCTCGGCCCAGCTAGACACTGGGCTAGCCATGCCAGGCCCAACCAGCCACCCATTCCCCCCATAACCCCTGCTAGCGCAAAACCTAACCGCCCCATCCACCCCACTCCTCCCCCACGTCGTTCCCCTCCCCCCCATCCAGATCGGGGAACGAACCCCGCCGCCGCCCGACGCCGTCACAGGACTGCTCCGCCGTCGCCGGCCTGCTTCCTTCCCTGCGCCAGCCGTCTTCGTCCTCCTCCTCGCCCCCCATTGCCCCGGTCCCTACGCACCCCCGTGAGGCCTCCCTCTACCCCTTCCCTCTGGCTCCCACACGCACTGCGCCCGTGTTGTCCATCGTCACCGCAGTCACCGCGCCACCCCCCGCGTCCCTAGAGCCCCGCGGTCACCGCCCATGGCCTCACCCTCCCCTGCCTGGCATCGCTGCCTACTGCCGCCGCTTCTCCCCCATGCGCGCTGTCCCGCCTCGCCGACGCTCCGATGGCCTCGTGCCGCCGCGCACCACAGCGCTGCTGCCGCTGCCCACCGCGGTCTCTCCCCGCGCCTGCCCGTGCTCTCCCTCGCCCTGATGCTCGCCCCTCCGTCGAGCGTGCGCCCACGACCACGCCCACGCGCCGTCTAGCCACCGCCATGGCCCTCGTGCCGATCCCAGTCACCGTACACCATTGCCCCTGTCGCAGTCACCCAGCGTGTGCGCGGCACCGCGCCTCGCCGCACCACCGCGACCGCTCGCCGCTCCTGCTCCCCTCTGCTGATCTGCTTCGCCGCACAGCCGCGCCGCCTCGCTCCCACCGACAACAAGCCGCCGGAGCCCCCACACCGCACGGCCCCTCCTGCCCCCGCACGGTGCTCACCTCCGCCCTGGCCGGCGCCCGGGGCCAGCTGGGTTGCGCCGCCTCCAGCGCCCATTAGCGCCCGCTCGCCCGCTCTCCCGATAGGCCCCTCTAGGCCACAGACACATGGGACCCCCCAACGTTTTTGTTAAAAAAAGAATTTATTTTAAAA
The DNA here is from genome assembly GCF_002162155.2 of Triticum dicoccoides. NCBI lineage: Eukaryota > Viridiplantae > Streptophyta > Magnoliopsida > Poales > Poaceae > Triticum > Triticum dicoccoides. Next base: position 412,047,753 of record NC_041382.1, read on the forward strand.
TAAAAATAATAAAAAATAAATATTAATTAAGTAAGTAAGTAACTAATTAATTTAATTAATCATGTTTAGATTAACCTAATAACTAGCTAAACTAATTAAACCTGTTTAGTTAGTCTTGGGCTATGACAATGGGACCCACGTGTCAGTTTGACTAAGTCAACTGACTGGTTGATTGATGACATCACGATGTCCTCATGCTGACATCATAATGACATTTTCTAAATTAAATTAATTCTATTAATTCTAAAAATGAATTAAGAACTTTGAAAAATTAATATTAAATAAACCGTAGCTCGGATAAAAAACTTTGTACATGAAAGTTGCTCAGAACGACGAGACGAATTCGGATACGCAGCCCATTCGTCCGCCACGCATCCCTACCATAGCGAACATGCAACTTTCCCCCTCCGGTACGTCTGTCCGAAAATGCAAAACACCGGGGATATTTTCTCGGATGTTCCCCCCTTTCACCGGTACCACCTCATACCGCGTTAGGCACACCTAGCATCACGCTTTGTCATGTCATGCATCGTCTTGCACCTGTTTGCTTAATATTTATTGTTTCTTCCCCCTCTTCTCTCACTAGATGCTGAGCCGACGCCCCTGCTACCCAGTACGAGTATGGTGTTGACGACCCCTCTCTCTTGCCAGAGCAACCAGGCAAGCCCCCCCTTGATCACCAGATATCGCCTACTCTCCTCTATACTGCTTGCATTAGAGTAGTGTAGCATGTTACTGCTTTCCGTTAATCCTATTCTGATGCATAGCCTGTCATTGTTGCTACAACTATTGATACCTTACCTGCAATCCTAAATGCTTAGTATAGGATGCTAGATTATCATTAGTGGCCCTACACTCTTGTCCGTCTGCCATGCTATACTACTGGGCCGTGATCACTTCGGGAGGTGATCACGGGCATATGATATATACTTATACTGTTACATTACTTATGATACTGTTCGGAGATGGGGGCTGAAGGGGCAGGTGGCTCCATCCAGGTAGTGGTGGGCCTGAGTTCCCGACGACCCCCGACTGTTACTTTGTGGAGGAGCGACAGGGCAGGTTGAGACCACCTAGGAGAGAGGTGGGCCTGGCCCTGGTCGGTGTTCGCGGATACTTAACACGTTTAACGAGATCTTGGTATTTGATCTAAGTCTGGCTACTGGCCTATACGCACTAACCATCTACGCAGGGACAGTTATGGGCACTCGACGTCGTGGTATCAACCGAAGCCTTCGTGACGTCAGCGACTGAGCGGTGCGTGCCAGATTGGAACGTAAGCCTGCTCTTGTATTAAGGGGGCTAGTTCTGCTTCCGGCCGCCCTCGCAACGTGCAGGTGTGCAATGGGCGATGGGCCCAGACCCCTGCGCCATAGGATTTAGACCGGTGTGCTGACCTCTCTGTTGTGCCTAGGTAGGGCTGCGACGTGTTGATCTTCCGAGGCCGGGCATGACCCAGGAAAGTGTGTCCGGCCAAATGGGATCGAGTTTGTTGGGTTATGTGGTGCACCCCTGCAGGGAAGTTAATCTATTCGAATAGCCGTGATCTTCGGTAACATGACGACTTGGAGTTGTACCTTGACCTTATGGCAACTAGAACCGGATACTTAATAAAGCTCACCCTTCCAAGTGCCAGATACAACCGGTGATGCTCTCTCACAGGGCGATGAGGGGAGGATCATCGGTTAGGATTATGCTACACGATGCTACTTGGTGAACTTACCTTCTGTTCTCTTCTACATGCTGCAAGATGGAGGTGGCCAGAAGCATAGTCTTTGATAAGACTAGCTATCCCCCTCTTATTCCGGCATTCTGCAGTTCAGTCCACATATGATAGCCTTATTCCATTTGATACCAATGCATACATATGTAGTGTAGCTCCTTGCTTGCGAGTACTTTGGATGAATACCCACGGTTGCTTTTCTCCCCCCTTTTCCCCTTTCCTATATCCGATTGCTGCGACCAGACGTTGGAGTCCAGGAGCCAGCCGCCACCGTCGACTACTACTACTCGGGAGGTGCCTACTACTACATGCAGCCCGCTGACGACGACCAGGAGTAGTTTAGGAGGATCCCAGGCAGGAGGCCTGCGCCTCTTTCGATCTGTATCCCAGTTTGTGCTAGCCTTCTTAAGGCAAACTTGTTTAACTTATGTCTGTACTCAGATATTGTTGCTTCCGCTGACTCGTCTACGATCGAGCTCTTGTATTCGATCCCTCGAGGCCCCTGGCTTGTAATATGATGCTTGTATGACTTATTTTTATTTGTAGAGTTGCGTTGTGATATTTTCCCGTGAGTCCCTGATCATGATCGTACACATTTGCGTGTATGATTAGTGTACAGTCAAATTGGGGGCGTCACAAGTTGGTATCAGAGCCGACTGCCTGTAGGAATCCCCCTTCCCAACTCCTTGGCCGAAGTCGAGTCTAGACATTACAAAACTTTTACTAATATGGCCGTGTGCCTTACAGGCCCACGTCGCCATCTGGGTGGTATTAGGATCTTTTACTCCTCAATCCTTACTCTGGGACTCTGAACTCTCTTCTATTCGGGTTAAATGATTTTACTAATTCTAACTCTAGGATCTCGTAACTACTCCCTCCCGGAGAGCTCCTTATCATAGATGATCGTCGGCTGCACCAGAAGATTTCGAAGTTATTCTCTGATATTATTTCGAGACTTGTGCCCGTTGCTTTTGCAATTCCCTACCACCAAATATCCTTTTGGATAAATACATAGACTTGTCATTTATACAATCATTCCTCGCTGGTCTTGTTATTACAAAATACCCCGAAATTCTCTCCTTTGTCCTGAGAATACTTTGTGCCTACTGCCTTGAGTCCCTCGCTACATAAATACCCCTATGGATAATTGCTTGCACTTGCCGAGTATCCGCCCATCCCTAGCTGTTCATGTGTTTCACAATGGTCTTCGAAATACTATTCGATCCTCCAAAAAAATATCCTTAGTAGCTTATTGCTCTGCAATACTTGTCTGCTTGCATTATGGATGCTTTCCATATGTCTGGCGATATTCGTTAGTATCCTTAGACACCGTCATTTTGATCCTATTGTGAATGCACGCAATCATTAGTTGATCCTTTTAAATTATCTTTCTGGCTCAGACGTCATTTTTGAACATGAGCTTGTTCTCGACCAATCTATTTACCATCAATTGTACCCTTAGGTCTACTGAACTTATCCACCCTTGATCAGAGCGTCTGCTTCTGATCCTTCTATTTGTAAAACATAATTCCTTTGATATCTAAGCATCGAATCATTCAGGTGTTCTATAATCTGATGCCTTGCATCCTTTCTTCAACTGATTGTGTGCCGATGCTCACATCAGCTCCGCTATGGACCGTCAGATCCTTCATTGGATTATTATTCGACAGTGTCCTCCTTCTTCAGTAACCTTGTGAGCCTTTCCTTGGATACATAATGCTTTTGGTAAATTGTATCCTCTGTTTTCTCAACCATGCTCTGTTTTCAAGCTGGTGGTATTTAAGATTGAAGCTTGTGGTATATGTTTCCACGATACCCTGACGGGTTAAACCTATGCCTTCCCCAAACTATATGAACCAAAAGGTTTCCTCGGGTCATACTTATCTGGCATTACACCAGGTAAAAACTTTCAACAACTAATGTCATTTTCAAAATACGAGAGGTGAATGAAAGGTTATATGTTGAACAAGTGGGAGTCGACCTTGAACCCTGTGTTCATGCCCATGGGCCCGATGTATACCTTATCATGGAAGCTTCTCTTAAAGTAATTATCCCCTTGTTATAAGTTCATCTTGTATCTGTGGATGTGGTTCCGACCATGTTTCTCCTTGATTCCATTTCTCGTGCAAGTTTGAGCACTTGTCTTCTATAGAGCATTACCCTAGTCCAACCTCTACTTTGATCTGTCGTCGAGTGTTACCCCCCTGGTATCTCGAGATTATCATGGAACCACATAACTTCTTATGAGTTCTTCAACAAGTACTACATTCTCACTGACTCCAAAATTTTCACGGGCTCTAAGTTATTAAACACTCAAAGACACCGATAACTGACTGAAGTCTGCACCGCGATTAAACAAATCGTGGTAACCTTCATGACTTACGAATTTGAACTCGATCACGTCATTCCTAGCCTGCTTGGCTATATCCTTGTCATGCCAATTTTAACTGTGCTACCTGGTCCTTCTTCCTAGAGCAAAAATTTCGAGGAGTGCTAATCTTACGTTGATCTTCCTCGTCATAACAATTGTCCTTGAATGACAAGCTTGATTTCAAGTTTGTGTCGTACCTATGGTTTCAATAACTTCTCGCTTCATCATTCCGTGGACTTGATGTCATCGCCGATCGGTTACATCTTCTTGAAACCTCTCGACAAATGTGTCGTGATCATAATCAACATTTTGACCCCTTCCAGGATATCAATTGAATTCATGATGAGAAGTACCATCCTCGCCCCTCAATGGTTTGTGTTATCACCGACCACTTTATTGCCTTCCGTTCAACACAAACTTATTCGTGTTTTGTGTTATACCTTGAGATCCTTGCTATCCAGTGTTTGTTCTTATTTACCTTGGAATGTTACCACCTTCTATGTCAAGAATGTCGTGGTAATTTTACCACCTCTTGAGAATTCTTGATATAGTAATATCTCTCGCCTTTTGCGTTCATTTCTTGGTCTCCGTGTTGTTTCTAACCGTAATACTGACAAATGGTCTGTGATGTGTAAATTCTAAACTTCTAGCAACCCTATTGCTTTGAAGTTATTGGTCTACAGTTTCATTCTAAGTCTATTGCTTATTGAATCATCATTCGAACATTGATCGTGCTACCTAGTCCAGATTCCTGGGTGCACCCTTCTATCATTATTCAGTTGTGTATGTTTCGCTCGAGCATACATCATTATATCATTTGTTCCGACAAATGATATTTCCTTGTTCACATAATTGTGGAAATCAATCCTTTGGAAATCTCGATGATTTGTTGCTGAGCCTATCAGCCACCTCCTCATCCTCTCCTTGGTTTACTGATGAACTCTTGTTTCAGAGCTCACTTCCATAGATCATTTCTTAGAATCTCACAATGTCATCTCGTCAAATTGTGTTGCACCTTTTCTTCTCAGGCATCCTAAGTCTGAGGTAATTTGACACCAATCGGATCTGAATCTTGGACAGATATGATGGTTGGAATATATTTCCAAGGGTAATAACAATGTTCTTTCATGACCCGGTAAGGTGATGTCATGCCCAGCACACCTGGCCGGAGGACCTACTGTTATAGTTTCCTTTTTAGCAAGGTTAGCGATTCTTCCATGAGGAAATCGTAAGACTTATTCTATAAGTTGTTCCTGATTGATCCTTTGTGCGTCCAAATTCTAACCCTTACTTGATGGCCATGTCAATGCTATCTCGAAGCATGTCTGTGGCACTCCGATTTTTAACAAAATCATTTGAAGCCCAATGCTAAATAATTCTTGCTCACTTACCCAAACACCGTTGTATGGGTAATGTAATGTTATTTCTCTCCCCTTTACTAAAGGGTTTTCTACGTTATATCCTATCATGGATATCATGCTCTGCTTGTCCTTGGGAAAGATATACCCCTGAAATATGTGTTTAAACACATTTTCCTTTCCATCGTTCTGTTTAATCTGATAATCATATTTTCCTTTCCATTTTTTGGGTTAACGTTTCTTGTGATCTATATGAGCTAAGCAGTAATAATTCACTACTTATGGAAACACCTCGGTGTACAACTCTGTCAGTGAGACCCTGTTTCTACTGTTGATGACTTCCGGTAACCGCCGATGGACGAGAACTTTGCCTATTGGTCCGCCTCGTTCAACGAGCATGAAAATGGTTCTCTTCGTCCCTCGCCCTTGGTACCGACGTTGTTGCCGACATAACTGACATGCTACTCTCTGACATGCCTTGCTATCATGATCGTGCAAGATGTCAGCGCTCCTATTTTTAACCCACATGGTGGGTCCATAACCCATAGTTCCACAGGATCGAAACCTGACTCTCATGTACACCCTGTTGTCAAAGTTATTCCTCGCGCTTGACTTTGTATGTAATTCACGGGCCACCTGCCTGTTGATCAATTCTGGTATCAGACACAATACTTATTCCAGTTGCTCTGAACCCCTTTCACACTGTGTTTTAGGCAACAAACTGTTGAGTAGCCACTTGAAACTTCTTGCCATACCTTCTTACTTTACTCTCGATATTTTCTTAAGTATCTATTTGAGAGTTACTTTCTACCACACCTCCCCGATGTTATCAACAAGATAGTCGACCTTTCAGAGGTCCGTTTTTCCGAAGTTACCCCTTGACCTTCATACGTACAATGAAGACTCCAAAGGAAGGATGACGACTTCATCGTGTTGACCTGATACCGAGGTATGAAGACATCAATGTTATGGATCGACCACTTAGAGAAGAGCAGCCAAGACTGAGAAGATCCATTAGAATTTCGTAACCAGACTTTTCCTCCTTACTCTACCTCTTAAATCTCGGGATGAGATTTCTTGTAGTGGAGGAGAATTGTGACGCCCGGATAATTAAGCTACAGTGAACCTCCGCTAATGATGCCACATCACCACGATTAATATTGTTAACCGCGCGATGCATCAAATTCCGTTCGAATTCAAATTCAAAATCAAGCAAACAATAAAAGTCTTCAAATGTCAGCAATTAAATGTTCTAAAGTTGACATATAAATCCTAAGTAATTATGGTGGTGAAACCACATTTTTATAATATGATTAGATGCACTAAGTGAAATAAAACAGTAGCAAAACAATTAATTAAATTTTCTTTTGCAATCAATAAATGTTAAGACATTTTATTTAGTTGCCCAAAATTAATGAGGCAGTAGCATAACTTTAATACTAAAATCAAGACTTGCTTTTATATTTTAAAAGATTGAGCTAAAAAAACTAAAAATAAAAACACTACAGAAAAGAAATAATAAACAAAAGATAAAAATAAAACAATAATGAGTAAAAGAAAGACTCCACCTTGCTGGGCCTCAGCCCAGCTAGACACTGGGCTAGCCAGGCCAGGCCCAACCGGCCACCCATTCCCCCCATAACCCCTGCTAGCGCAAAACCTAACCGCCCCATCCACCCCACTCCTCCCCCACGATCCAGATCGGGGAACGAACCCCGCCGCCGTCCGACGCCGTCACAGGACCGCTCCGCCGTCGCCGGCCTGCTTCCTTCCCTGCACCGGCCGTCTTCGTCCTCCTCCTCGCCCCCCGTTGCCCCAGTCCCTACGCACCCCAGTGAGGCTTCCCTCTACCCCCTTCCCTCTGGCTCCCACACGCACTGCGCCTGCATTGTCCATCGTCATCACAGTCACCGCGCCACCCCCCCACATCCCTGGAGCCCCGCGGTCGCCACCCATGGCCTCCCCCTCCCCTGCCTGGCATCGCCGCCTACTGCTGCTGCTTCTCCCCCGCGCGCGCTGTCCCGCCTCGCCGATGCTCCGATGGCCTCGTGTCGCCGCGCACCGCAGCGCTGCTGCCGCTGCCCACCGCGGTCTCTCCCCGCGCATGCCCGTGCTCTCCCTTGCCCTGACGCTCGCCCCTCCGTCGTGCGTGCGCCCACGCGCCGTCCAGCCACCGCCCTGGCCCCCGTGCCGATCCCTGTCACCGTACGCCGTGGCCCCCGCTACATCTGCAGCGCCCCACCGCGTGTAGTGTGCGCCCGCACGCGCCTGCGCGCCTGACGCCCGCCTGCGGTCACCCAGCATGTGCGCGGCACCGCGCCTCCCCGCGCCACCGTGACCGCTCGCTGCCCCTGCTACCCTCTGCTGATGTGCTCCGCCGCGCAGCCGCGCCACCTCGCTCCCGCCAACAACAAGCCGCCGGAGCCCCCACACCGCACGGCCCCTCCTGCCCCCGCACGATGCTCACCTCCACCCTGGCCGGCGCCCGGGGACAGCTGGGTTGCGCCCGCCTCCAGCGCCCATTAGCGCCCGGGCGCCCGCTCGCCCGATAGGCCCCTCTGGGCCACAGACACATGGGACCCGCCCAACGTTTTTGTTAAAAAAAGAATTTAATTTAAAATAAAAATAATAACAAAATAAATATTAATTAATTAATTAAGTAACTAATTAACTTAATTAATCATGTTTAGATTAACCTAATAACTAGCTAAACTAATTAAACCTGTTTAGTTAGTCTTGGGCTATGACAGTGGGACCCGCCTGTCAGTTTGACTAAGTCAACTGACTGGTTGACTGATGACATCACGATGTCCTCATGCTGACATCATAATGACATTTTCTAAATTAAATTAATTCTATTAATTCTAGAAATGAATTAAGAACTTTGAAAATTAATATTAAATAAACCGTAGCTCGGATGAGAAAACTTTGAACATGAAAGTTGCTCAGAACGACGAGACGAATCCGGATACGAGCCCGTTCGTCCGCCACGCATCCCTAACATAGCGAACACACAAATTTCCCCCTCCGGTACGTCTGTCCGAAAATGCAAAACACCGGGGATATTTTCTCGGATGTTCCCCCCTTTCACCGGTACCACCTCATACCGCGTTAGGGCACACCTAGCATCACGCTTTGTCATGTCATGCATCGTCTTGCACCTGTTTGCTTAATATTTATTGTTTCTTCCCCCTCTTCTCTCACTAGATACTGAGCCGACGCCCCTGCTACCCAGTACGAGTATGGTGTTGACGACCCCTCTCTCTTGCCAGAGCAACCAGGCAAGCCCCCCCTTGATCACCAGATATCGCCTACTCTCCTCTATACTGCTTGCATTAGAGTAGTGTAGCATGTTACTGCTTTCCGTTAATCCTATTCTGATGCATAGCCTGTCATTGTTGCTACAACTATTGATACCTTACCTGCAATCCTAAATGCTTAGTATAGGATGCTAGATTATCATTAGTGGCCCTACACTCTTGTCCGTCTGCCATGCTATACTACTGGGCCGTGATCACTTCGGGAGGTGATCACGGGCATATGATATATACTTATACTGTTACATTACTTATGATACTGTTCGGAGATGGGGGCTGAAGGGGCAGGTGGCTCCATCCAGGTAGTGGTGGGCCTGAGTTCCCGACGACCCCCGACTGTTACTTTGTGGAGGAGCGACAGGGCAGGTTGAGACCACCTAGGAGAGAGGTGGGCCTGGCCCTGGTCGGTGTTCGCGGATACTTAACACGTTTAACGAGATCTTGGTATTTGATCTAAGTCTGGCTACTGGCCTATACGCACTAACCATCTACGCAGGGACAGTTATGGGCACTCGACGTCGTGGTATCAACCGAAGCCTTCGTGACGTCAGCGACTGAGCGGTGCGTGCCGGATTGGAACGTAAGCCTGCTCTTGTATTAAGGGGGCTAGTTCTGCTTCCGGCCGCCCTCGCAACGTGCAGGTGTGCAATGGGCGATGGGCCCAGACCCCTGCGCCATAGGATTTAGACCGGTGTGCTGACCTCTCTGTTGTGCCTAGGTAGGGCTGCGACGTGTTGATCTTCCGAGGCCGGGCATGACCCAGGAAAGTGTGTCCGGCCAAATGGGATCGAGTTTGTTGGGTTATGTGGTGCACCCCTGCAGGGAAGTTAATCTATTCGAATAGCCGTGATCTTCGGTAACAAGACGACTTGGAGTTGTACCTTGACCTTATGACAACTAGAACCGGATACTTAATAAAACTCACCCTTCCAAGTGCCAGATACAACCGGTGATCGCTCTCTCACAGGGCGACGAGGGGAGGATCATCGGTTAGGATTATGCTACACGATGCTACTTGGTGAACTTACCTTCTGTTCTCTTCTACATGCTGCAAGATGGAGGTGGCCAGAAGCGTAGTCTTCGGTAAGACTAGCTATCCCCCTCTTATTTCGGCATTCTGCAGTTCAGTCCACATATGATAGCCTTATTCCATTTGATACCAATGCATACATATGTAGTGTAGCTCCTTACTTGCGAGTACTTTGGATGAGTACTCACGGTTGCTTTTCTCCCCCTTTTCCCCCTTTCCTATATCCGATTGCTGCGACCAGACGTTGGAGTCCAGGAGCCAGCCGCCACCGTCGACGATGACTACTACTACCCGGGAGGTGCCTACTACTACGTGCAGCCCGCTGACGACGACCAGGAGTAGTTTAGGAGGATCCCAGGCAGGAGGCCTGCGCCTCTTTCGATCTGTATCCCAGTTTGTGCTAGCCTTCTTAAGGCAAACTTGTTTAACTTATGTCTATACTCAGATATTGTTGCTTCCCCTGACTCGTCTATGATCGAGCTCTTGTATTCGAGCCCTCGAGGCCCTTGGCTTGTAATATGATGCTTGTATGACTTATTTTTATTTGTAGAGTTGTGTTGTGATATTTTCCCGTGAGTCCCTGATCGTGATCATACACGTTTGCATGTATGATTAGTGTACAGTCAAATCGGGGGCGTCACAATGATCTTCATGATAGAGAGTCTCCTATGTTGTCACTTTCATATACTAGTGGGAATCTTTCATTATAGAACTGGGCTTGTATATTCCAATGATGGGCTTCCTCAAAATGCCCTAGGTCTTCGTGAGCAAGCGAGTTGGATGCACACCCACTAGTTTCTTTTGTTGAGCTTTCATACATTTATAGCTCTAGTGCATCAGTTGTATGGCAATCCCTACCCACTCACATTGATATCTATTAATGGGCATCTCCATAGCCCGTTGATACGCCTAGTTGATGTGAGACTATCTTCTCCTTTTTGTCTTCTCCACAACCACCATTCTATTCCACTCATAGTGCTATATCCATGGCTCACGCTCATGTATTGCGTGAGGATTGAAAAAGTTTGAGAACATCAAAAGTATGAAACAATTGCTTGGCTTGTCATCGGGGTTGTGCATGATTTAAATATTTTGTGTGGTGAAGATAGAGCATAGGCCATGTTATTTTGAGGAGACATAATTGCTTAGTTAGTATGCTTGAAGTATTATTATTTTTATGTCAATATTAAACTTTTGTCTTGAATCTTATGGATCTGAATATTCTTGCCACAATAAAGAGAACTACATGGATAAATATGTTAGGTAGCATTCCACATCAAAAATTCTGTTTTTATCATTTACCTACTCGAGGACGAGCAGGAATTAAGCTTGGGGATGCTGATACGTCTCCAACGTATCTATAATTTTTTATTGTTCCATGCTATTATATTATCAACCTTGGATGTTTTATATGCATTTATATGCTATTTTATATGATTTTTGGGACTGACCTATTAACCCAGAGCCCAGTGCCAGTTTCTGTTTTTTCCTTGTTTTAGAATATCGCAGAAAAGGAAAATCAAACGGAGTCCAATTGACCTGAAACTTCACGGAACTTATTTTTGGAAGGAAAGCAACCTGGGAGACATGGAGTTCACGTAAGGGAAGCGACGAGGAAGCCACGAGGCAGGGGGGCGCGCCCACCCCCCTGGGCGTGCCCTCCACCCTCGTGGGCCCCTCGTGGCTCCCCTGATGTACTTCTTCCACCTATATATCTCCATATACCCCAAAACGATCGGGGAGCACAATAGATCGGGAGTTCCGCCGCAAGAAGCCTCCGTAGCCACTGAAAACCAATCTAGACCCATTCCGGCACCCTGCTGGAGGGGGCAATCCCTCTCCGGTGGCCATCTTCGTCATCCCGGTGCTCTCCATGACGAGGAGGGAGTAGTTCTCACTCGGGGCTGAGGCTATGTACCAGTAGCTATGTGTTTGATATCTCTCTCTCTCTCTCTCGTGTTCTTGAGGTGGTACGATCTTGATGTATCACGAGCTTTGCTATTATAGTTGGATCTTATGATGTTTTCTCCCCCCTCTACTCTCTTGTAATGGATTGAGTTTCCCCTTTGAAGGTATCTTATCGGATTGAGTCTTTAAAGATTTGAGAACACTTGATGTATGTCTTGCCGTGCGTATCTGTGGTGACAATGTGATATCACGTGATTCACTTGATGTATGTTTTGGTGATCAACTTGCGGGTTCCGCCCATGAACCTATGCATAGGGGTTGGCACACGTTTTCGTCGTGATTCTCCGGTAGAAACTTTGGGGCACTCTTTGAGGTTCTATGTGTTGGTTGAATAGATGAATCTGAGATTGTGTGATGCATATCGTATAATCATACCCACGGATACTTGAGGTGACATTGGAGTATCTAGGTGACATTAGGGTTTTGGTTGATTTGTATCTTAAGGTGTTATTCTAGTACGAACTCTAGGGCTGTTTGTGACACTTATAGGGATACCCCAACGGATTGATTGGAAAGAATAACTTTGAGGTGGTTTCATACCCTACCATAATCTCTTCGTTTGTTCTCCGGTATTAGTGACTTTGGAGTGACTCTTTGTTGCATGTTGAGGGATAGTTATGTGATCCAATTATGTTATTATTGTTGAGAGGACTTGCACTAGTGAAAGTATGAACCCTAGGCCTTGTTTCAACACATTGCAATACCATTTACGCTCACTTTTATCATTCGTTACCTTGCTGTTTTTATATTTTCAGATTACAAAAACTATTATCTACCATCCATATATCGCTTGTATCACCATCTCTTCGCCGAACTAGTGCACCTACACAATTTACCATTGTATTGGGTGTGTTGGGGACACAAGAGACTCTTTGTTATTTGGTTGCAGGGTTGCTTGAGAGAGACCATCTTCATCCTACACCTCCTACGGATTGATAAACCTTAGGTCATCCACTTGAGGGAAATTTGCTACTGTCCTACAAACCTCTGCACTTGGAGGCCCAACAACGTCTACAAGAAGAAGGTTGTGTAGTAGACATCAAAAGCTAAGTTGAAAGATGATGGTAGCAACTACACGGACTGGGTCCGTAACTTGAGGATTATCCTCATTGCTGCACAGAAGAATTACGTCCTGGAAGCACCGCTAGGTGCCAAACCCGCTGCAGGAGCAACTCCAGATGTTATGAACACCTGGCAGAGCAAAGCTAATGATTACTCGATAGTTCAGTGTGCCATGCTTTACGGCTTAGAACTGGGACTTCATTGACGTTTTGAATGTCATGGAGCATATGAGATGTTCCAAGAGTTGAAGTTAATATTTCAAGAAAATGCTCGGATTGAGAGATATGAAGTCTCCAATAAGTTCTACATCTACGAAATGGAGGAGAATAGTTATGTCAGTGAACATATACTCGGAATGTCTAGGTACAACAATCACTTGACTCAGCTGGGAGTTAAGCTTCCGGTTGATAGTGTCATTGACAGAGTTCTTCAATCACTACCACCAAGCTACAAAAGCTTCATGATGAACTATAATATGCAAGGGATGGATAAGACAATTCCCGATCTCTTCGCGATGCTAAAGGCTGCGGAGGTAGAAATCAAGAAGGAGCATCAAGTGTTGATGGTCAATAAGACCACTAGTTTCAAGAAGAAGGGCAAAGGGAAGAAGGGGAACTTCAAGAAGAACGGCAAGCAAGCTGCTTCTCAAGTGAAGAAGCCCAAGTTTGGACCTAAGCCTGAGACTGAGTGCTTCTACTGCAAAGGGACTGGTCACTGGAAGCGGAACTACCCCAAGTATTTGGTGGAAAATAAGGATGGCAAAGTGAAAGGTATATTTGAAATACATGTTATTGATGTGTACCTTACTAATGCTCGCAGTAGCGCCTGGGTATTGAGACTGGTTCTGTTGTTGATATTTGCAACTTGAAACAGGGGCTATAGATTAAGCGAAGATTGGTAAGGACGAGGTGACAATGCGCGTGGGAAATGGTTCCAAAGTCGATGTGATCGCCGTCGACACGCTACCTCTACATCTACCTTCGGGATTAGTTTTAGACGTGAATAATTGTTATATGGTGCCAACATTAAGCATGTATCTGGATCTTGTTTGATGCGAGGCGGTTATTCATTTAAATAAGAGAATAATGGTTGTTCTATTTATATGAGTAATATCTTTTATGGTCATGCACCATTGATGAGTGGTCTTTTTTAACTAAATCTTGATAGTAGTGATACACATATTCATAGTATTGAAGCCAAAAGATATAAGTTTAATAATGATAGTGCAACTTATTTGTGGCACTGCCGTTTAGGTCATATTGGTGTAAAGCGCATGAAGAAACTCCATGCTGATGGGCTTTTGGAATCACTTGATGCTTGCGAACCATGCCTCATGGGCAAGATGACTAAGACTCCATTCTCCGGAACAATGGAGCGAGCAACAGACTTGTTGGAAATAATGCATACTGATGTATGCGGTCCGATGAGTGTTGATGCTCGCGGCGGGTATCGTTATATTCTGACCTTCACAGATGATTTGAGCAGATATGGGTATATCTACTTGATGAAACATAAGTCTGAAACATTTGATAAGTTCAAAGAATTTCAGAGTGAAGTGGAAAATCATCGTAACAAGAAAATAAAGTTTCTACGATCTGATCGTGGAGGAGAATATTTGAGTTACGAGTTTGGTCTTCATTTGAAACAATGCGGAATAGTTTTGCAACTCACGCCACCCGGAACACCACAGCGTAATGGTGTGTCGGAACATCGTAATCATACTTTATTAGATATGGTGCGATCTATGATGTCTCTTACTGATTTACCGCTATCATTTTGGGGTTATGCTTTAGAGACGGCTGCATTCATGTTAAATAGGGCACCATCGAAATCCGTTGAGACAACACCATATGAACTGTGGTTTGGCAAGAAACCCAAGTTGTCGTTTCTTAAAGTTTGGGGCTGCAATGCTTATGTGAAAAAGTGTCAACTTGATAAGCTCGAACCCTAATCGGAGAAATGTGTCTTCATAGGATACCCAAAGGAAATTGTTGGGTACTCCTTCTATCACAGATCCGAAGGCAAGATATTCGTTGCTAAGAATGAATCCTTTCTAGAGAAGGAGTTTCTTTCGAAAGAAGTGAGTGGGAGGAAAGTAGAACTTGATGAGGTAACTGTACCGTCTCCCTTATTGGAAAGTAGTTCATCACAAAAATCAGTTCCAGTGATTCCTACACCAATTAGTGAGGAAGTTAATGATGATGATCATGGAACTTCTGATCAACCTACTACCGAACCTCATAGGTCAACCAGAGTAAGATCCCCACCAGAGTTGTTGGGGATATTACTAGTATAAACCGGCCTTGTGTAGCCGGGTTAACTCCTTGAAGCTTAGAAGCCCATGAAGATACAAGGATGATGGCGCTTCACGAAGGCCCAAGGCCCAAAGGCGAGTTAAAGCCTGTAAATGTAAACCGACCTAGTCATGTAACTTGTATTATAAGATAGGAAGGATAGAGAACGAACCAGATACATTTATGATCCGGCTTCGGGACTCTGTAGCCCGGTGGGCGTCAGCCTATGTATATAAAGGGACGACCCAGCTGCGGTTTAGGGATAGATAACAACTCGAGAGCCAGACAAAGCGGATTCGCTCCCTGGCCTTCGAAACCCTAGCAATACCAATCACAACTAGACGTAGGCTTTTACCTTCCTTGAAGGGCCTGAACTAGTATAAAACTCCCCGTGTCCCCTTGTCCGGTTTAACCCCTTTAAGCTAACCCGTAGCGATGGCTCCACGACTAAGTCCTTTCACAAGGACATCTGCCGTGACAAACCCACGACAGTTGGCGCCCACCGTGGGGCTATCGTACGATGGTTTTGAGTTCTTGAAGGGCAGCTTTGATGGACTTAAGGGATACGCTGTGGGCCGGATGACGAAGAGTCGTCGCGGCAAGCTCTACATCGACAATGCAGGATGGGGTCCCGAGGCCGATTCAATCGAGTACGGGTACCGGGTCCCCTTCGGTGGGATTCACGTCTTCATCGGCAAGATCGGCGAACCGGCCCCTGGGCCGGACATCTGCACCGACATCATCAAAACGGCTCGGCATGCAAGTTCTTCGCCAGTTCAGCCTGAGGCAAGGCATGTCTTCATAGGTGTCATCCATGGATCGAGATACGAGGACGGGCCGGTGTCCGATGGAGAGACCGTGGTCTGTTCTGACGACGAGTCTTCTAGAGAGACCAAATCGCTTTATCAGTTGCAGGGCGGCCGGATTGATGGAGGATCCGAGGGCAACAGTATTCCGGATTCCCCTGATCTGCCAAACCGGGCCGCCATCTTCATGGCCGGCACACAATCAGCGCCTCATTCATCGACCGCCGCAGGAATACTCTCCGGTTCAACAATGGCTACACCGGCAGGGGCAGGAAGCTCTGCGCCGCCTCCAGCCCAAGTCCTGTCTGATTTGTTCGACGCTTTGGCAATGTTGATGGCCGCAGAGGTGGATGCGGCAGCCAGGGATCAGCACAATGCGGAGATTGCAAAAGTGAAAGATCAGATAGCTCAGGCTAAAGCGGACCTGGCGACAGAGAACGCTAGGACGGCTACAGAGCGGGTGAATTGGAAGCACAGGCCTACTGGATTAGGCTGGATCAGAATGCTTCAGAGGAAGTCATGAGAAGAAGGTACCGATCGCGTCTCCCATCGGTTTATGAGCCGCAAAATCTCTTCAACACACCAGGAGCAGGGGCTGGTAACCAACCCATACTAAACCGGGCGGAGCGCCGATTCAACCACGCACGATGGACCCGCCTCGCTAGAACAACATTGTGCCACAGTATGTACCAACACCTCCCGGGCATTATTCTAACCCGCTGGACAATATTGTGGCCGCCGCTTCACGCCTGGCAACCCTCCCAACCGACGGTGAGTCACCAGTTGCGGTGGAAGCACGTCGGGCCAGGGATCTCCTTCAAACAACGCTAAATCAATAGCATGCATATTCACACAGTCGTGAGAGGATTCATTCCACTCCCCGTCCAAGCCGGAGCTATAGCAGACACGTGGAGGATGAACCGGTTGTGTCCAGCAGTGCACGTCGTCGAAATTCACCGCGAGGAAACAACCCGGCAGGAGGAGGCGCTAATGCGCAGGATGTTGTGGACCACGGCCGCGCACGTCGAGAGGCCGAGTTGGCAGCTCGACATGGAGCACGACAACATACTCCGGTTCACCCTACGGCTTCAGTAGAGCCAGGTGTGGTGTTCAGTTCCTTAGGGGTGCCGTGTCTCACCCCCGCTTTGCGTAATGTGAGACTGCCCAAGGACTTCAAGGGACCTCGTAAGGTACCAAATTACATCGCCGATTTGCAACCAGAGGCGTGGGTGGAGAGCTATGAGATGGCAATGGAGATGTTAGATGTGGATGAGGCAGTGTGTGCTAAATACTTCACCATGATGTTGGAAGGAATAGCTCGTACTTGGTTGAAGAGCTTGCCAACTAACTCTGTCAGATCATGGGCCAAATTGAAGCACCGATTTATCCAGAATTTCAAAGATACTTGTAAGCAGCCAATGTCAATCGTGGATCTCGCCGCTTGTGTCCAAGAGGAAGGGGAGTCCACGACCCATTGGGTTAAACGGGTCTCAACGATTTTGCACTCATCAGATCGTATCAATGCAGACACCGCAGTGTTAACATTAGAGGGCAATTGCCGTTTGAAGCCGCTCAAACAGAAATTGGGAAGGCTCAAACGTCATTGCAACGATATGTCAATGCTCATGGCCGCTTTGGTTAAATACGCCGATTCAGATAATACCAAGGACCCGGATTCAGAGGAGGACAGACCGGAGAAAGGGAAAAAGAAGGACAACGCCAAGGGTCAGCAGCCTAGCCCCGCAGGTCATGGAAACAGCGGTAAGCGCAAGGCCGACATCAGCTTGGACTTTGTTGCTAACACCAACGCTCAGGAGAATGGCCAGCACCGTAAGGGCAAGAAGCCCCAGAGGGGAGGAGGTTCAGGCCCCAATTTGGAGCGCCTGTTAAATCAGCCCTGTCCAAAGCATGGATCAAAGGAGAAGCCAACGTCGCATCTTTGGAAGGACTGTTATATCACGCGGGATTTCAAGAATTACAATATGTTCCAGTATGATAATGGCCTGCCCGGCGGTTCAGAAGGTGGTTTCCACGGGCCGGGTTACGGAGGTGGTGGTTCCGGTTCAGGGTTTCAAGGCAACCAAACCGAACACATCAATCAAGGGCACCAAAGCAACTAGGGAGGCTACAACCATCAGGAGAATCAGCAGCAATAATAGCAGTCGGGTTACCAGAGCAATCCCAAGCAGCTAAATAGCGGGCAATATCACGTTTTCACCACTAGTTTGTGTAAGCGTGATCAGAAACTTCACAAAAGGGCAGTAAACTCTGTTGAACTGGCAGTGCCTCAGTACTTATGCTGGTCTGAGCAACCCATTCTGTGGAGTAGGGAGGATCACCCACCTCGGGTTGATAATCCGGGTCACTTGGCCCTGGTGGTAGCCCCGCAAGTCGGGGGATACAAGTTCACTAAAGTGCTCATGGATGGCGGAAGCAGTATCAACATTCTGTATTATGACACATTTCGTCGTATGGGGTTGACATATAGGAATCTTAAACCGTCAAATACCGTTTTCATGGCGTGGTGCCTGGTAAGTCTGCATACCCTGTTGGCAAGATAGCCTTAGAGGTGGATTTTGGAGATGATTATGATTCAAGGTCAGAAACATTAATGTTTGAGGTGGTAAAAATCAAAAGTCCGTACCACGCCTTGTTTGGACGGCCAGCTTATGCTAAATTCATGGCAAGGCCATGTTATGTTTATTTACAGCTTAAAGTGCCAGGTCATAAGGGGACTATCACAGTACATGGAAGCAGAAAGATCGCCTTGGAATGTGAGGAAGGTGATGCGGCTTATGCTGAGTCGGTTTGTGCCACGGAGGAGTTGAAATTCTATAAGGAGCAAGTTGATCCGGCAGACATGACTTCTTTGAAAAAGCCAACTACGGAACACGATCCGGCATTGAAGTTTAAATCAGCCACAAATACTAAGATGGTTGACTTCGTTCCTGGCGATTCATCCAAATACTTCAGCATCAGCGCTAACCTGGACCCCAAATAGGAAAGCGCGCTCATCGAGTTCATCCGTGAGAATCGGGACATCTTTGCATGGAAACCTTCTGACATGCCAGGTGTACCGAGGGAACTCGCTGAGCACACACTTAACATTGATCCTAAGTTTAAACCGGTCCGGCAGTTTCTCCGCCGCTTCAATGAAGAAAGGTGTAAGGCTATTGGTGAAGAGGTAGCCCGTCTATTGGCCGCAGGGTTTATTGTAGAGGTCTTTCATCCAGAGTGGTTGGCTAATCCGGTGCTGGTTCTTAAGAAAAATGGCACTTGGCGTATGTGTGTGGATTACACAGATTTAAACAAAGCTTGCCCTGCAGACCCCTTTACTCTCCCTCGCATTGATCAGATAATTGATGCAACAGCAGGTTGTGGCCGTTTGTGCTTTCTGGATGCATATTCTGGTTATCATCAGATCAATATGGCAGTTAAGGACCAGGAGAAGACAGCTTTCATAACTCCATTTGGAGCCTTCTGCTATGTTTCCATGCCTTTTGGACTCAAGAGTGCCCAGGCAACTTACCAGCGATGTGTTCAGAATTGCCTTCATAAGCAAATTGGGTGCAATGTTCATGCATATGTGGATGATATTGTGGTAAAGTCCAGAAAGGAGGAGACATTGATAGATGATTTGAGAGAAACATTTGACAATCTCCGGGTTTACAAGATGATGCTCAATCCGGAGAAGTGTGTCTTTGGTGTCCCGACAGGCAAGCTCTTGGGTTTTTTGGTATCAAACAGAGGCATTGAGGCTAATCCGGAAAATATTGCAGCAATTACATCCTTGGCTAAACCAGCGTGTATCAATGATGTTCAATGTCTGGCCGGCCGGATTACAACCTTGAGCCGGTTTATCAGTCGCCTTAGAGAGAAGGCCATCCCTTTATATCAGATGCTCAAGAAAACAGATAACTTTGTCTAGAGCGAGGCAGCTGATAAAGCGTTCGAGGATCTGAAGAGGCAGCTAGCTGAACCGCCCGTGCTTGCAGCACCGATCGATAAAGAGCTGCTATTACTATATGTGGCTGCTAATGCCCGGGCTGTTAGCGTAGCCATTGTGGTAGAGCGCAAGGAGCTTGGCAAGGAATATCCGGTTCAACGGCCGGTTTATTATATCAGTGAGGTGCTCATTGAGTCAAAGAAGAGGTATCCGCTTTGGCAGAAGCTGGTGTATGGAGTGTTTATGGCAAGCCAGAAGCTTAAACATTATTTTCAGGGCCATCCCATCACAGTGGTCAGTTCGACTCCTCTGGGCGATATCATTCAAAACAGAGAAGCAACTGGCCGGATTGCCAAGTGGGCCATTGAGCTCGGACCTCATGGGCTCAAATATATACCCCGCACATCGATCAAATCCCAGGCACTCGTGGACTTCATCAATGATTGGACGGAGTTACAGGCACCTGAAGAGAAACCAGATAATACATATTAGATTATTCATTTTGATGGGTCCAGATAGTTGGAGGGCTCAGGGGCTAGAGTCATACTAACTTCCCCACGAGGTGACAAGTTTTGTTATGTCCTCCATTTATTGTTCCCTTGTACTAACAATGCAGCTGAATATGAGGCTTTGCTTCACGGTCTTCGGATGGCTAAGGAGATGTTAAGTGCTTTGGCGATTTAGATCTAGTGGCTCAGCAGGTGTCTGGCACTTGGGATTCTAAGGACCCACTCATGGCTGCATATCGGCGAGAGGTGGACAAAGTGGCTGGTCACTTTAAGGGTTATCAGGTGGACCATATAGACCGGCGGAAGAATGAAGCGGCGGACGCTTTAAGTCGTCTTGGTTCCTAGCGTAAACCGGTCCCGCCCAATGTCTTTCTTGATGTATTGCATAATCCGTCAGTCAAGGTGCCAACCGAAGAAGATTTGGCTATTCCTGATCCGGAGGCTCAGTTGGTGGCAGCTCTGCATGCCATACCGGATTGGACAATCCCCTATCTGGCTTACATGAACCGGGGCGAGTTACCAGACGATGAAACGTTGGCCCGACAGATAATCCGGCGTTCTAAGTCCATGACCATACTTAACGGGGAGTTAAATCGCTACAGTGTTTCAGGAGCAATTCAACGTTGTGTTTCTCCTCAAGAAGGTTGTGAGATTTTGAGAGAAATCCATGAAGGGGGCTGCGGTCACCACGCTGGTTCGAAGTCTTTGGTTGCTAAAGCTTTTCGCCATGGTTTTTACTGGTTGACGGCACATGCTGATGCGGAGGATTTAGTCAAGAGATGTGACGGGTGTCAAAAATTTGC
The DNA here is from genome assembly GCF_002162155.2 of Triticum dicoccoides. Classification (NCBI taxonomy): domain Eukaryota; kingdom Viridiplantae; phylum Streptophyta; class Magnoliopsida; order Poales; family Poaceae; genus Triticum; species Triticum dicoccoides. Next base: position 412,068,940 of record NC_041382.1, read on the forward strand.
CCACCGTGCGCACATTCCGGCTCAAGAGTTGCGGATGATTCCAATTACGTGGCCGTTTGCGACTTGGGGGCTTGATATGGTTGGACCCTTCAAGCGATCCAAGGACAAAAAGACCCATCTGTTAGTAGCAGTTGATAAATTCACCAAATGGGTGGAGGCAGAGCCAGTCAGCAAGTGTGATGCAGCCACGGCAGTTCAATTCATCAAAAAGGTGATATTCCGGTTTGGCTTTCCACACAGCATTATAACTGATAATGGTACTAACCTGTCAAAAGGGGAGATGGAAGAATTTTGTCAACGTGAGCACATCCGGCTTGATCTAGCATCGGTGGCTCACCCCCAGTCTAATGGTCAAGCAGAGAGGGCAAATCAGGAAATTCTACGAGGTATCAAACCCAGGCTTATGGTTCCCTTAAAGCGGATTCCTGGTTGTTGGGTTGAGGAGCTACCTTCTGTGTTGTGGAGCATCAACACCACAACCAATAGGTCTATGGGTTACACACCTTTCTTCATGGTCTATGGAGCGGAGGCAGTTCTTCCTAGTGACATCCGTCATGACTCGCCCCGTGTGATAGCTTATGTTGAAGCTGATAATGAGAAGGCACATCAAGATTCTCTGGACCTGTTGGATGAAGAGCGTGATCTGGCAGCAGCACAATCGGCGATTTATTAGCAAGATCTCCGTCGTTATCACAGCCGCCGTGTTAAAACCAGAACCTTTCAAGAAGGCGACTTGGTGCTCCGGCTCATCCAGGATCAGACTGATATGCACAAGTTATCCCCACCTTGGGAAGGACCTTTTGTGGTCAGCAAAAATCTGCACAACGGATCTTACTACCTCATTGATGTTCGAGAGCATCAAGACTCACGTCAATCGGAGGAGGAGACCAAGCGGCCATGGAACATAGCTCTCCTTCGGCCTTACTATACTTGAAGCTATAGGCTCTTCATCTGTACATATTTATGACAGTGTATATATTATATGATAAACCGGAGCCTCCGATTAAGCGGGGTATCTATTCTTTTCACATCCTATGTATGTTATACGAGTTTACTGGCAAAGAGGAATTTTTTTAATCCGGTCTTAGCAGCTACACGGGTATAAAGAAAATCACTAGGGGGCTTGGTCATATTTGAACTACAACTACACCTCTTGATAGGTCTTGAAACCACGAAGGGATATCACTAGGGGGCTTGGTTGTTATCACACCATAGCTATACCTCTTGATAGGCATTTAAGCCACAAAAGAAAACTATCTGGAGCCAAAGAGAGTGTTGCACAAAGCACAGACTCAAACATGGGCACACACTGAGCACAGCTCACAAAGTTACTTGGGGGCTCTTTTTGCAAAGCAACAAAGAGTTTGAAAGGACCCTTGTAATTGGCTATCAAGCCACAGCTTGGAAGCCTGGTGTATTCACCTAAAACCCCGGGTTAACCTGCCTTCATCTAGTAAGCCACTCCTGTCCAGGTAATCCTGGTATGACCCATCGAATGTTTGACATGTCAATCTTTTATAGACCCTGAACTTGTCAAAGTTAAAACGATGATTGGTTAATTGGAGGCCCATCTTAAAAGGCTTTGTTAAATGGTTTAACTCAGAGGCCTGGCAGCCCATGAAAAGCCTCGATTTGGAGCCTGGCAGCTCGTAAAAAGCCTTGCATATTTTCCTTTTTGAGTTTTATTTGTTGAAGTTCATAAGTATTTTTTGATAAACCGGCGTCCTTGACCCGGTTTGCTTTTCAACTACAAGTTGTTGGCACATGATCAGTTATAAAAAGGTGTTTATTGACCCGGCCTGGTTTGACTAAATCACCAGTATTATAAGGAAAACCCGGTAGTTATCCCAGTCCGGTTTAATATATAGACCGGCAGTACAGAGATGGAGTTATCAATGCCGGATTGACATTAACGCATTTGCCACATACACTGTTGGTCAACCAATGAGGTATGTTCTGTACATTGCTTTTTGTACAAACACTTGATTGTTCATCTAGGTATTATATACTTCTTGGACATCATGACCCGTCTAGCGGTAAGCCGCTAGATACTTTTAAGTTGTTGTACCCAGGAACACAATTCATCATGGGTAAATATATCCCAAACAGTGGCACAAGATTGTCATGAAGTATTACGAAACATGCTTAATGGCATTGCAGATAATGGAGTTTTTTGGCTATCCTATTACAAGAAGCTTTCAAAACGGCTCCAATGGTATCATTGTTTTTCACAGTAGCCATGTAAACCGGCGATCGAATCAGGATTCTTCATCTGGACGGATTGATGGTTGAGGGTCAGTTGGTGTGGGCACTTCTTCATCCCTCCCCAGATGCTGGAAATCCACCGTTGACCAATCGATTCCAGTTAAAGCTTGAAACACTACTTCTTCATGAATAATATTGGAGGGGTTAATATCAGGAGCATAAGTGTGCTTACGAGTCGGAGGCACAAGTTCTTCAACTTCATGGATGTCGGCCGGCTGTCTCTTCCCCTCCACATCATAAAACGGTTGAAAATGGGACAAATCGGTATCATCGGCCAACTTGCTGGCTGCTGGCCGCATCTGTTTGGTCAGCCGCCGGAGGTCATCATTGTCGAAGTTTGAACCGTCTTCCTTTACACCTGGGTATTGTTTAATAATATCCACCGCTTCAAGGTCCGGAATCTAGGCTTTGGCTCGAATAAGTGCAGTTAAAGCTCCGGCTCTGGCAGCTGCTTTCTTTAACTCGGCGATACGGGCTGGTAACATGGTCAACTTCTCAAGAGTTTCTTTAATCAAAGTTGGGGCCGGTTTGTTATAAGCTGTCGTGCAAATAGCCCGCTGAGACCCAGAGTACAACTATTCAACCAATGTGTATGCCGCTTTGAGCTTCATCCACATGTCTGTACCAAGATGAGCGATCCGAGTGCCTGCCAAAGATTTTATCAACATTTTGGTCAGCTATAAGGTTCATCGACTTGCGCAACAAACATAAGCAGGCACTTACCAAAGATAACAGAGATCATAGCATTTATTTGGCGTTTCAAACCGGCTAGTTCATCTACCACTGGCTTCAGGGCTGCCTCGGCGTCTACAACTCTTTTGGTTAAACCGGATTTCTCGGTTTCCCAGTCAGCACGATCTTTGTTGAAAGATTCTTTCAGCTTTTCCATTACGGCCAGGGCCTGAATCGGCTCCTCTTTGGCTTTTGCAGCCTTGGCCTGTTGTGACTTCACATTCTCTTGCAAGTCAGAATTTCAGGCATCTTTGCTTCTCAGTCCAGCCTACAACGTTGAAGGTATGTTAAACAAACAACATATATATGTGCTAAGTACAAAGCGTATAACAAGTTATGCACTTCATACTTGGGGGCTAATGCCTATTTGCTCTAAAGTACTACATTTTATACAAGTCTCCAGAACAATGCAAGCATTGTCCTTGACAATTGGGGGCTAATGTGCGTCTGTTCTAAAATGGATGTGTGGATTAAAAACCGAATTAACTTGGCAAGTTAAACCGGCCTTTGGGGGCTATGCTGTAGAAAGTGATCTAATTATTTCAAGATGAGTCTTATCTCTTATTAGAGACCTGCCATTGCAAGGATCAATGATGAGAAACTTAAAGTGTTACAAAGACCCGGTTTATGATTAATAATCATAAAACGGCCCTTGGGGGCTACTTGGGATAGTATTTCAGCTATAAATCAATAAACAAAGGGAGATGAATTTACCTCATATCGCTCTTTCATCAAGTTTACCAAACCGGCTTCATAATCCCGGTTTGAGTGCAGACGATTCAAGAAGCCAGAGTGAAGCTCATCAACGTTAAGATGAGCATAGCTTGATAAATCTCTGCTCCATTTGCCTTTTTCCCCGGCAGCCTGCTCTTCTTTGGCACTGTGTTGAGCCAAAATGATGGGATGGCCAGGAGAGCTGTGGCCCATTCCAGTAATAATCACATCGTCTCCTTGGCCTTCAGTGTTTTTGGTTGGTGATATTGGAATTTTGGCATCTTTCACCGGACCAGCCCGGTTTGGTTCTGCCGGTTCAGCATCGGGCGCGACAGGCTCAGCGTCTGTGGGCTCATCAGTATTTTGGCCTTCAAGGGGCGGGTCATTAGAAGTAGCTTCAGGATGAGGGCCTTCCGATTCACAAGTTTTTCTGGTTCACCTCTTAGTTCTTCTTCTTTGGCGACCGGGTCTTCGGGTGGATTGGTGACCCGAGCTTTCTTGCTGGGTCTGGCTTTGGCCCTGCAAACAGAATAAAAGCGGATTAATATCCTATTCAAAGGATTTATGACGCATTGAAAAGAAAGGTTTTTAAAGGGGGGAGTTGAGTTGTTGTCGATTCACCAGAAGATGAAGGAGGTGTCACCTGATAATTTAAATCGGACGGATTAAGAGGTTGTCTGAAATAACCTGCCTTGGGGTAAGAATGGTCAAAAGTAGGAGAGACCTCAGACCGGCGCTTCCAAATCGGAGTATCAGGTAAACCGGCTGAAGTGACCTGCTTGCCACTGTGCCGGGTTGTCCGGCGAGCTTCATGCTGTTGAGTCTTCAAAATAAATGTTGGATCCAAGTGAGCAAGAGGATCAGAAAAGCTTACTTTCTGGACTGCTTGGCGAGTTTTTTGTGTTGGCATAGAGTCTGAACTGGAGGAAAGGGTAATTACCTCTACATCATCAGCTTGACTAGCTTCTGCGTCCTCCTGAGGAAGATCATTATTAATGAGATGCATGAAAAGAGAGCCAAGTGAGTCAAGTTCTACCTCAACTTCTGGATCATTAGTGTCATCATCAAGCTCCATGTTGATCCGGTCAGCCGTTTTCCGTTTTGACGTCCGTTTTGGGGTGGGATGGCTTGACCACTTTATCCCCAGTCGGCTTTGCCGCTTTCTCTACGGTTTTCTGTTTCCAGAAGGGGTCATCACCCTACATACACAGAAGAAGGATTATAGGTTGCATAAGCTAAAAATATTAGAGATGAAAAGGAAGTATAATGCTTACAGCAGGTGGTTTGTTCTTGTCATAGAAGGGACTCATACCGGTTTGACTACAGATCAGTTCTGATTCATTCAGAATCTTCTTTACAGCTTCAGTGACTTCTTCCTCAGATAATTGAAGGTTGCAATGGCGTTGAGGGTCGTCAACCTCATCGGTATACTCACACATTAAACCGTAACGCCATCTTAGTGGCAAGATACTCCAGGATATCCAACAGCGCACAAAGTCCATGCCTGTTAAACCATTCGCCATAAAGGCCCAGAGTTTGGTGAGTTGAGGGGCATATTTCGCCCTTTTTGAAGAGCTCAGGCGTTGTGGCATTGGATGGGTGTTGGATAGTCTGTGATCACGAAAGCCGGGGAGGGGATTTTCATCTTCAAGGGATGTATCTCTGCAATAAAACCAAGTTTGGTTCCATTCCTTTGGATGGCTGTGCAATTTGGCATGAGGAAATTCAACCTCTTTCTGCTTTTGAATTGAGACACCCCCAAGCTCAGTGTTAGGGCCATTCACAAATTCTGTGCGCCGGTTTAAATGAAAGAAGTCCCGGAACAGCTCGGCGGTTGGTTCTTCTTGTAAATATACTTCACAGAAGACCTGGAAGTTGCATAAATTGGAGACCGAGTTGGGACCAATATCTTGAGGATGGAGTTGGAAGCTGGCAAGCACATCTCGGTAAAACTTTGACCCTGGCAGTTTGAAGCCACAGCCTATGTGGTCAACAAAGACAACCACCTCACCCTGCCTTGGGGTTGGAGGATTTTCTATTCCTGGAACTCGCCATTTGATTTTAGTTTTCTTAGCCAAAGTGCCAATGTTGACCATATCATTCAATTGTTCCTCTGTGACCTGGGAACGAGCCCAATTGCAAGCGGTGAATTGCTTGGCCATCGTGGAACAAACGAGCTGGAAACAAAGGGCTGGTTCATAAATCACATAGGATAACATACAAGATGCAAGGGATAGGGGACATGGCATAAACCGGAGATCAATGCAATAATGCATAAAAGGTAGTACCACGACAGGGGTACTCAGACACTGTTAAACCGGAGTATAACTATGAAAGTAAAATGCTCCTCCAGTTTAGCAAAGGGCTAATGGTATAGATTGCTTATACAAGGTTAACCTGCCTATGTTGGCGTGAGGAGAAACAGATTTCACAGAGACATATGAAAATTTTGGATCTAAGGTAAGACAGAAAAGCAAAATATTTCGACCTAAAAAGGGTAAACCCCGAAACAGTTTATGAAGGACTACATCAGCGTTTGCGCATAAGGATTTATGGTGGTAACAGAAGATTAGCCACGACAAGGGATATGATAAGTGTGAAGCATTCATCTACGGGCCAAGGAAGAACAGCACTAAAAGCTCTGATGAACCTCAAGAACAGCGAGGAAACCCTAATGGATCTAGGGAAGAAGGGAGAAAAGACTTACTGCAACCGCGGAAGCAACAGAAGGGCGCTGTGGAACTCTGGTGCGAACAGGTTGATGCAGTGGCCGACGGCGAAGCAGAGGCGAGGTTCGAAGGTGACAACGGTGCTCAAGTGCGGGGTCGTCGAGAGGAATAAGAAGAGATGAATGGGTAGCGGAAAGAAAAGAAGGGGGGGTCCTCTACCCCTATTTATAAGGTGAAGCGATAAAACGGCAAGTGCGGGAATCGAGGAGCCAAAAAAATGGATAAGTTAATAAAGGTGTCGCCCCGGTGACTGAATACACATTAAATGAAGGTAATCTTCGACATCAACGGATGGATGACATTAGGGCGGTTTATCATAATCTGGAAATATGACGTCACAGTGGTTTACAAGATCAAAGTGAAGATGATGAGGGAAGAATTTTTCTAAGTGTAGAAGATTGACATGAACAAGTTCAAACCAATCCGGGCCTAATGTTGGGGATATTACTAGTGGATGTAAACCGGCCTTGTGTAGCCGGGTTAACTCCTTGAAGCTTAGAAGCCCATGAAGATACAAGGATGATGGCGCTTCACGAAGGCCCAAGGCCCAAAGGCGAGTTAAAGCCCGTAAATGTAAACCGACCTAGTCATGTAACTTGTATTATAAGATAGGAAGGATAGAGAACGAACCGGATACGTTTATGATCCGGCTTTGGGACTCTGTAGCCCGGCAGGCGTCAGCCTATGTATATAAAGGGACGACCCAACTGCGGTTTAGGGACAGATAACAGCTCGAGAGCCAGACAAAGTGGATTCGCTCCCTGGCCTTCGAAACCCTAGCAATACCAATCACAACTAGACGTAGGCTTTTACCTTCCTTGAAGGGGCCGAACTAGTATAAAACTCCCCGTGTCCCCTTGTACGATTTAACCCCTTTAAGCTAACCCGTAGCGATGGCTCCACGACTAAGTCCTTTCACAAGGACATCTGTCGTGACAAACCCACGACAAGAGTGGTACGGTAATCCTGTTTTGGAGGTCATCTTACTTGATCCTGATGAACCTATGAACTATGAGGAAGCGATGATGAGCCCAGATTCCGCGAAATGGCTTGAGGCCATGAAATCTGAGATGGGATCCATGTATGAGAACAAAGTGTGGACTTTGCTTGACTTGCCCGAAGATTGGGAAGCCATAGAGAATAAATGGATCTTCAAGAAGAAGACTGACGCTAACGGTAATGTTACTGTCTACAAAGTTCGACTTGTTGCGAAAGGTTTTCAACAAGTTAAAGGAGTTGACTACGATGAGACCTTCTCACCCGTAGGGATGCTTAAGTCCGTCCGAATCATGTTAGCAATTGCCACATTTTATGATTATGAAATTTGGCAAATGGATGTCAAAACTGCATTCCTTAATGGATATCTTAAAGAAGAGTTGTATATGATGCAACCAGAAGGTTTTGTCGATCCAAAAGGTGCTAACAAAGTGTGTAAGCTCCAGCGATCCATTTATGGACTGGTGCAAGCATCTCGGAGTTGGAATATACGCTTTGATAGTGTGATCAAAGCATATGGTTTTATACAGACTTTTGGAGAAGCCTGTATTTACAAGAAAGTGAGTAGGAGCTCTGTAGCACTTCTAATATTATATGTAGATGACATATTGTTGATTGGAGATGATACTAAATTTCTGAATAGCATAAAAGGATACTTGAATAAGAATTTTTCAATGAAAGACCTCGGTGAAGCTGCTTATATATTAGGCATAAAGATGAATAGAGATAGATCAAGACGCTTAATTGGACTTTCACAAAACACATACCTTGATAAAGTTTTGAAGAAGTTCAAAATGAATCAAGCAAATAAAGGGTTCTTGCCTGTGTTACAAGGTGTGAAGTTGAGTCGGACTCAATGCCCGACCACTGCAGAAGATAGAGAGAAAATGAAAGTCATTCCCTATGCTTCGGCCATTCCCTATGCTTCGGCCATAGGTTCTATCATGTATGCAATGCTGTGTACCAGACTTGATGTGTGCCTTGCTATTAGTTTAGGAGGGAGGTACCAAATTAATCTAGGAGTGGATCACTGGACATCAGTCAAAAACATCCTGAAATACCTGAAAATGACTAAGGATATGTTTCTCATTTATGGAGGTGACAAAGAGCTCGTCGTAAATGGTTATGTTGATCCAAGCTTTGACACTGATCCGGATGACTCTAAGTCACAAATCAGATACGTATTTTTATTAAATGGAGGAGCTGTAAGTTGGTGCAGTTCCATACAGAGCGTCATGGCGGGATCTACTTGCGAAGCGGAGTACATAGCTGCTACGGAAGCAACAAATGAAGAAGTCTGGATGAAGGAGTTCATATCCGATCTAGGTGTCATACCTAGTGCATCGGGTCCAATGAAAATCTTTTGTGATAATACTGGTGCAATTGCCTTGGCAAAGGAATCTAGATTTCACAAGAGAACCAAGCACATCAAGAGATGCTTCAATTCCATCCGCGATCAAGTCAAGGAGGGAGACATAGAGATTTGCAAAGTACATACGAATATGAATGTTGCAGACCCGTTGACTAAGCCTCTGTCATGAGGAAAACATGATCAGCACCAAGACTCCATGGGTGTTAGAATCATTACAATGTAATCTAGATTATTGACTCTAGTGCAAGTGGGAGACTGAAGGAAATATGCCCTAGAGGCAATAATAAAGTTGTTATTTATATTTCCTTATATCATGATAACTGTTTATTATTCATGCTAGAATTGTATTAACCGGAAACTTAGTACATGTGTGAATACATAGAGAAACAGAGTGTCACTAGTATGCCTCTACTTGACTAGCTCGTTAATCAAAGATGGTTGAGTTTCCTAGCCATAGACATAAGTTGTCATTTGATGAACGGGTTCACATCATTATAGAATAATGTGATTGACATGACCCATCCATTAGCTTAGCACTATGATCGTTTAGTTTATTGCTATTGCTTTCTTCGTGACTTATACATGTTCCTATGACTATGAGATTATGCAACTCCCAAATACCGGAGGAACACTTAGTGTGCTATCAAACGTCACAACGTAACTGGGTGATTATAAAGATGCTCTACAGGTGTCTCCGATGGTGTTTGTTGAGTTGGCATAGATCGAGATTAGGATTTGTCACTCCGATTGTCGAAGAGGTATCTCCGGGCCCTCTCGGTAATGCACATCACTATAAGCCTTGCAAGCAATGTAACTAATGAGTTAGTTGCAGGAAGATGCATTGCGGAACAAGTAAAGAGACTTACCGGTAACGATATTGAACTAGGTATGATGATACCAATGATCGAATCTTGGGCAAGTATTATACCGATGACAAAGGGAACAATGTATATTGTTATGCGGTTTGACCGATAAAGATCTTTGTAGAATATGTAGGAACCAATATGAGCATCCAGGTTCCACTATTGGTTATTTACCGGAGATGAGTCTCGGCCATGTCTACATAGTTCTCAAACCCGTAGGGTCCGCACGCTTAATGTTCGATGACGATATGTATTGTGAGTTATGTGATTTGATGTACTGAAGGTTGTTCGGAGTCCCGGATGTGATCACGGACATGAAGAGGAGCCTCGAAATGGTCGAGACATAAAGATTGATATATTGTAAGGTTATTTTTGGACACCAGAAAGGTTTCGGATAGGTTCGGGCATTTTACAGAGTACTGTGGGTTACCGGAACCCCCCGGGGGGTTACTGGGCCTTAGTGGAAGAGAGGATGAGGCGGCCAGGTGGAGGCATGCGCCCCCAAGCCCAATCCGAATTGGGGGGGGGGGGGCTTTCCTTCTCTCCCTCTTCCTCTTTCCTCCCCCTCCTAGTTGGACTAAGAAAGGAGGGAACCTACTCCTAGTAGGAGTAGGATTCCCCCCTTGGGGCGCGCCCCATGAGGCCGGTCGGCCCCCTCCTCCCCTCCTTTATATACGGGGGAGGGGGGCACCCCATACACACACAAGTTGATTTCTTAGCCGTGTGCTTAGGCGAAGCCCTGCGTCGGTAACTTCATCGTCACCGTCACAACGCCGTCGTGCTGACGAAACTCTCCCTCAGCCTCAGCTGGATCTAGAGTTCGAGGGATGTCACCGAGCTGAACGTGTGCAGATCGCGGAGGTGCCGTGCGTTTGGTACTTGATCGGTTGGATCGCGAAGATGTTCGACTACATCAACCGCGTTACTTAATGCTTCCGCTTTCGGTCTACGAGGGTACATGGACACACTCTCCCCGCTCATTGCTATGCTTCTCCTAGATAGATCTTGCATGATCGTAGGCAAAATTTTGAAATACTACGTTCCCCAACAGGCACAACCCACCAGGTCGCGCCTGGGGGCCCAGGCGTGCCCAGGTGGCTTGTGCCCACCTCGGTGGCCTCCCGCACCCCCTCTTCACCCTATAAATTTCCAAATATTCCAAAACCCTCGGGGGTAACCCTAGATCAGAAGTTTCACCGCCGCAGGCCTCTGTAGCCACTGAAAACCAATCTAGACCCCGTTCTGGCACCCTGCCGGAGGGGGAATCATCTTCGGTGGCCATCTTCATCATCCCCACGACCACCACGATGAGGAGGGAGTAGTCCACCCTCGGGGCTGAGGGTTTGTACCAGTAGCTATGTGTTTAATTTCTCTCTCTCGTGTTCTTGAGATGTCACGATCTTGATGTATCGCGGGCTTTTTTAATATAGTCGGATCATATGGTGTTTTCCTCTCTCTATCTTGTGATGAATTGAGTTTTCCCTTTGAGATTTCGTTTTATCGGATTAAATACTTTTATGGATTTGAGAGCACTTGATATATGTCTTGCAAATGAATACTCGTGGTGACAATGGGGTATTATTTTGATTCACTTGATATATGTTTTGGCACTCAACTCGCGGATTCCTGAGGTGACATTCGGGTAATCTACGCATAGGGTTTGATGCACGTTCTTGTCTTTGTTTCTCCTGTAGAAATCTTGGGGCACTCTTTGAAGTTCTTTGTGTTGGATTGAGTATTATGAATCTGAAATTATTTTGTGTTATTTTAGTACGAACTCTTGGATAGATCAATCGGAAAGAATAGCTTCGAGGTGGTTTCGTACCCTACAAACAATTTCTTCTTATGTTCTCCGCTAGATAGGAACTTTGGAGTGATTCTTCATCACACTTTGAGGGGTCGTTATATGATCCAATTATATTGGCACTGTTGAGTGATTGGACTAGCGAAAGTACGGACCCTAGGCCTCATTTTCAAGCATTGCAATACCGTTTTTGTGCTCGTTTACTATTTGCTACCTTGCTGTTTTTATTTATTCAGATTATACAAATATATTTCTACCATCAATATTACACTTTTATCACCATCTCTTCGCGGAACTAGTGCACCTATACAATTTGCCATTGTATTAGGTGTGTTGGGGACACAAGAGATTTCTTGTATTTGGTTGGAGGGTCGTTTGAGAGAGACCATCTTCATCCTATGCCTCCCACGGATTGATAAACCTTAGGTCATCTACTTGAGGAAAAACTACTACTGTCCTACAAAACTCTGCGCTTGGAGGCCCAACATGTGTCTACAAGAATAAAATTGCGTAGTAGACCTGAGCGATCTACATCAACAATCTTGCTACCGTCAACACCAACTTTCCCCCTTTATATGTACCAGTGTAACACCTCTTCTCCCCGCTGTAATCTCTACTTAAATATGGTGCTCAACTCCATATATTATTTCCCAATGATCTATGGTTATCCTATGATGTTTGAGTAGAGCCGTTTTGTCCTATGGGTTAATCGTGATCTTGGTTGGTATGATTGTATATTTTATTTATGGTGCTGTCCTATGGTGCCCTCCGTCTTGCACAAACGTGAGGGCCCCCCGCTGTAGGGTGTTGCAATATGTCCATGGTTTTCTTATTGTCGGTGTTGCGGGGGTGACAACAGCCTAAACGTGGATAAGTGGCTTATGACGTATGGGAGTAAATAGGACTCGATACTTAATGCTATGGTTGGGATTCACAGCCTTAATGATCTTTAGTAGTTGCGAATGCTCGCTAGAGTTCCAATCATAAGTGCATATGATCCAAGTAGAGGAACTATGTTAGCTCATGCCTCTCCCTCATATAGAATTGCAAGAATGATTACCGGTACTTGTTATCGATTGCCTAGGGACAAATGACTATCTTGTTGACAAAATCTATCCACTTTTATTATCTTGCAATTTATTCATAGTTTTATTCTCGCAAAGTACTCATAGTTTTACTCTTGCAAAATAGTTTCATACTTGTTTTAGGTAAAGCAAACATCAAGTGTGCGTAGAGTTGTATCAGTGGTCGATAGAACTTGAGGGAATATTTTTTCTACCTTTAGCTCCTCGTTGGGTTTGACACTCTTATTTATCGAAGAAGGCTACAAACGATCCCCTATACTTGTGGGTTATCAAGACCTTTTTCTGGCGCCGTTGCTGGGGAGCAATAGTGTGGGGTGAATATTCTTGTGTGTGCTTATTTGCTTTATCACTAAGTAGTTTTATTTCCTATTCTAAGTTGTTCTCTATCTTTAGTTATGGATATGGAACACGAAACACCAGAAAAATTAATTGTACTTTCTACTCATGGAGATGGGGAACCTCCTAAAACCCTCGATGCTTGTTACATGAAATATATTATGCACTAGTTTGATAATCCTGAGAAAACCCCATTCAACTTGATAATGGGAGTAACGTTGGATCAACGTGAATACTCTAGGGATTATCGCTTGACTCAAAAAGGAAAACTTTTATGGGATCAAATTCATATGTTGCATTGATATGCTCAGGAGCTATGCTTGAGATATGATTATACTTGTTGCTCTAGGATGAATGCTCCACATCTTCCCTTTTCATGCAAATTTAATGATAATGAAACCTTAGCTTCTTATGCTAATGGTATATATGATTACTATGATGCGGAATGAATAGAAGATTTTGTTGCTTTTAAGGGTGCTTATGAAATTGAATCTTTGTTTGAAGAGTCTGAAGATATTCATGATTCAGTTTATAGACCTAATTTTTTTGCTATTCTTAAATATTGCTATGATAATTATAAATATAATTCTGATATTGATGAATTTACTGAGAAAATCTCCGCTGTCCAAGAAGAGGCTAATATTTTGCAGGAGTCTATGGACGAAGAAACTGATGAAACTGTGAGCTCATTGGATGAAAAAGATGATGAGGGGAGCGAAGAACAAAAGGAGGAAGAGCGGATTAGATACCCGTGCCCACCTTCTAATGAGAGTAAATCTTCAACTCATACATTGTTTAATGTCTCTTCATGCTTACCGAAGGATGAATGCTATGATAATTGGTATGATCCCGTTGATTCTTTTGAAATATCCCTTTCTGATGAAGTTCATGATTGCTATTCTTGTGGTCAAGATGCCAATATGAATTATGCTTGTGGAGATGAACTTGCTATAGTTCCTTATGTTAAGAATGAAATTGTTGCTATTACACCCACACATGATAGTCCTATTATCTTTTTGAATTCTCCCAACTACACTATATCGGAGAACTTTGCACTTATTAAGGATTACAATGATGGATTGCATTCTACCCCTACACATGATGATTTTTATGAATATAATATTCATGTGCTTTCTGCTCCTACTTGCAATTATTATGAGAGAGGAACTACATCTCCGCCTCTCTATGTTTCCAACATGATAAAATTGCAAGAAACTGATTATGCTATGTATTGGCCTTTACTTGATGTGCATGAATTGTTCTTGTATGACATGCCGATGCATAGGAAGAGAGTTAGACTTCGTCATTGCATGATATATGTTGCTTTGTGCTCTTTACTAAATGCCAAACCATTGTTAATTAAAATTGGCTTTGATATACCTTGGGATCCGGGTGGATTCATTACTTGAGCACTTTATGCCTAGCTTAAAGGCTTTAAAGAAAGCGCTGCTAGGGAGACAACCCAGAAGTTTTAGAGAGTCATTTCTTTCTGTTGAGTGCTTTTATAAAGTTTAGAAACAAAAAAAATATAGAGGGGAACTTAAAAAACTTTTTCACAAAAGAGAAGCGATTGGATGTTATGCATTGGAGAAGTGAGGGTCGACTTTGAACACTTGTGTTCATGCTCATGGAAACAATGTAGAATTTTTCATGAAGATTCTCAAAAAATAATTATTCCCTTGTACAATTCCATTGTATTATAAAAATAATGTGCCAAGATTTGCCTTTAGGATGAGTAGATTGCTTGTTGGTATGTGCGGTGCAAAAACAGAAACTTTAGCTGTAGTGCGTGATTTTACATTTTTTACCGGAACGTCGAAAGTTTCTGAAACTTTTTGCATAGTATTGCTATAATTTTTTATTTTATCCTAATTATTCAGAATTTTTGGAGTACCAGAAGTATGGTAGAGCTTCAGATTGCTACTGACTGTCCTATTTAAGACAAATTCTGTCTTGATGCATTGTTTTGCTTGTTTTGATGAAACTATCAATTTTTATCGGTGGTATAAGCCATGGAAAAGTTATATTACAGTAGCTACGATGCAAAAAAATATGAATTGGTTTGCAATAGTACTTAGAGTAGTGATTTGTTTTATTATACTAACGGATCTTTCCGAGCTTTCTGTTGAGTTTTGTGTGGATGAAGTTGTTGGGGAACGCAGTATTTCAAAAAAAATCCTATGATCACGCACGATATATCTAGGAAATTGATACGTCCATTTTGCATCATGCTTTTATATCAATATTTATTGCATCATGGGCTGTTATTACATATTATGTCACAATACTTATGCCTATTCTCTCTTATTTTACAAGGTTTACATAAAGAGGGAGAATGCCGGCAGCTGGGATTCTGGGCTGGAAAAGGAGCAAATATTAGAGACCTATTCTGCACAACTCCAAAAGTCCTGAAACTTCACGGAAGTCATTTTCATAATATATAAAAAATAATGAGCGCAAGAAGTTCCAGAGGGGGGCCACACCCTGCCCACGAGGGTGGGGGGCGCGCCCTACCCCCTGGGCGCGCCCCCTGCCTCGTGGGTCCCCTGGTGGCCCTCCGATGCCCATCTTCTGCTATATGGAGTCTTTCAATGAGGAAAAAAATCATAAGTCGTCTTTCCGAACGAGACTCCGCCGCCACGAGGCAGAACCTTGGCGGAACCAATCTAGGGCTCCGGCAGAGCTGTTCTGCCGGGGAAACTTCCCTCCGGGAGGGGGAAATCATCGCCATCGTCATCGCTAACGATCCTCTCATCGGGAGGGGGTCAATCTCCATCAACGTCTTCATCAGCACCATCTCCTCTCAAAACCCGAGTTCGTCTCTTGTATCCAATTCTTGTCTCCAAGTCCGGGATTGGTACCTGTGGGTTGCTAGTAGAGTTAATTACTCCTTGTAGTTGATGCTAGTTGGTTTATTTGGTGGAAGATCATATGTTCAGATGCTTTATGCATATTAATACCCCTCTGATTATGAACATGAATATGCTTTGTGAGTAGTTACGTTTGTTCCCGAGGACATGGGAGAAGTCTTGCTATTAGTAGTCATGTGAATTTGGTATTCGTTCAATATTTTGATGAGATGTATGTTGTCTCTCCTCTAGTGGTGTTATGTGAACATCGACTACGTGACACTTCACCATTATTTGGGACTAGAGGAAGGCATTGGGAAGTAATAAGTAGATGATGGGTTGCTAGAGTGACAGAAGCTTAAACCCTAGTTTATGCGTTGCTTTGTAAGGGGCTGATTTGGATCCACATGTTTCATGCTATGGTTAGGTTTACCTTAATACTTTTGTTGTAGTTGCGGATGCTTGCAATAGAGGTTAATCATAAGTGGGATGCTTGTCCAAGTAAGGAAAGCACCCAAGCACCGGTCCACCCACATACCAAATTATCAAAGTACCAAACGTGAATCATATGAACATTTTGAAAACTAGCTTGACGATATTCCCATGTGTCCTCGGGAGCGCTTTTCTCTATATAAGAGTTTGTCCAGGCTTGTCCTTTGCTACAAAAAGGATTGGGCCACCTTGCTGCACTTTATTTACTTTTGTCACTTGTTACTCGTTACAAATTATCCTATCATAAAACTATCTGTTACCTATTATTTCAGTGCTTGCAGAGAATACCTTGCTGAAAACATCTTATCATTTCCTTCTGCTCCTCGTTGGGTTCGACACTCTTACTTATCGAAAGGACTACGATAGATCCCCTATACTTGTGGGTCATCAGAGATGCATAGCAACGAGTGGGGAGAGTGTGTCTACGTACCCTCGTAGACCGAAAGCGGAAGCGTTTAGTAACACAGTTGATGTAGTCGAACGTCTTCGCGATCCAACTAATCAAGTACCAAACGCACGACACCTCCATGATCTGCACACGTTCAACTCAGTGACGTCCCTCGAACTCTAGATCTAGCTGAGGCCGAGGGAGAGTTTCATCAGCATGACGGCATGTGACGGCGATGATGAAGTTACCAACGCAGGGCTTCGCCTAAGCACTACAACAATATGACCGAGGTGGAAAATTGTGGAGGGGGCACCACACACGGCTAAAGATCAACTTTTGTGTCTATGGGGTGCCCCTCCCCCATATATAAACGAGGGGAGGAGGAGGAGGGACGGCCACAAGGGGCACGCCCAAAGGGGGGATTCCTACTCCTAGTAGGAGTAGGTTTCCCCCTTTCCTAGTCCAAGTAGGAGAAGAAGGAAGGAGAGGAGAGGGAGAAGGAAAGAGGGGGGCGTCACCCCCTCCCTAGTCCAATTCAGACCAGCCCATAGGGGGGCACGCACCCTCCCCTTGTGGCCCTTCTCTCCTTTCCACTAAGGCCCATGAAGGCCCAATACTTCCCCTGGCGAATTCCCATAACCCTCCGGTACTCCGAAAAATACCCGAACCACTTAGAACCTTTTCGATGTCCGAATATAGCCTTCCAATATATCGATATTTACGTCTCGACTATTTCAAGACTCCTTGTCATGTCCATGATCTCATCCGGGACTACGAACAAACTTTGGTCATCAAATCACATAACTCATACTACAAATCGTCATCGAACATTAAGCGTGCGGGCCCTACGGGTTCGAGAACTATGTAGACATGACCAAGACATATCTCCGGTCAATAACCAATAGCGGAACCTGGATGCTCATATTGGCTCCTACATATTCTACGAAGATCTTTATCGGTCAAACCGCATAACAACATACATTGTTCCCTTTGTCATCAGTATGTTACTTGCCCGAGATTCGATCGTCGGTATCATCATACCTAGTTCAATCTCGTTACTGACAAGTCTCTTTACTTGTTGTAATGCAGCATCCCGTAACTAACTCATTAGTCACATTGCTTGGAAGGCTTATAGTGATGTGCATTACCGAGAGGGCCCAGAGATACCTCTCCAACAATCGGAGTGACAAATCCTAATCTCGATCTATGCCAACTCAACAAACACCATCGAAGACACCTGTAGAGCATCTTTATAATCACCCAGTTATGTTGTGATGTTTGATAGCACACTAAGTGTTCCTCTGGTATTCGGGAGTTGCATAATCTCATAGTCATAGGAACATGTATAAGTCATGAGGAAAGCAATATCAATAAACTAAACGATCATAGTGCTAAGCTAAACGGATGGGTCTAGTCCATCACATCATTCTCTAATGATGTGATCTCGTTCATCAAATGACAACACATGTTTATGGTCAGGAAACTTAACCATCTCGAGCTAGTCAAGTAGATGCATACTAGGGACACTCTGTTTGTCTATGTATTCACACATGTACTAAGTTTCCGGTTAATACAATTCTAGCATGAATAATAAACATTTATCATGATATAAGGAAATATAAATAACAACTTTATTATTGCCTCTAGGGTATATTTCCTTCAGTCTCCCACTTGCACTAGAGTCAATAATCTAGTTCACATCGCCATGTGATTTAATTCCAATAGTTCACATCACCATGTGATTAACACCCATAGTTCACATCGCCATGTGACCAATACCCAAAGGGTTTACTAGAGTCAATAATCTAGTTCACACCACCATGTGATTAACACCCAAAGAGTACTAAAGTGTGATCATGTTTTAGTTGTGAGAGAAGTTTAGTCAACGAGTCTGTCACATTCAGATCCATATGTATTTTGCAAATTTCTATGTGTAAAATGCTCTGTATGGAGCTACTCTAGCTAATTGCTCCCACTTTCAATATGTATCCAGATTGACATTTAGAGTTATCCGGATCAGTGTCAAAGCTTGCACTGATGTAAACCTTTATGGAGAACTCTTTGTCACCTCCATAACCGAGAAACATATCCATATTTCACTAAGGATAATTTTGACCGTTGTCCAGTGATCAACTCCTGGATCACTATTGTACCCTCTTGCCAAACTCATGGTGAGGTACACAATAGGTCTGGTACACAACATAGCATACTCTATAGAACCTATGACTGAGGCATAGGGAATAACTTTCATTCTCTTTCTATTTTCTGTTGTGGTCGGATTTTGAGTCTTACTCAACTTCACGCCTTGCAACAAAGGCAAGAACTCCTTCTTTGACTGTTCCATTTTGAACTACTTCAAAATCTTGTCAAGGTATGTACTCATTCAAAAATCTTTATCAAGCATGTTGATCTATCTCTATTGATCTTGATGCCCAATATGTAAGCCGCTTCACTGAGGTTTTTCTTTGAAAAACTCCTTTCAAACACTCCTTTATGCTTTCCAAAAAATTCTACATAATTTCCGATCAACAATATGTCATTCACATATACTTATCAGAAAGGCTATAGTGCTCCCTGATACGTCTCCAACGTATCTACTTTTCCAAACACTTTTGCCCTTGTTTTGGACTCTAACTTGCATGATTTGAATGGAACTAACCCGGACTGACGCTGTTTTCAGCAGAATTGCCATGGTGTTATTTTTGTGCAGAAATAAAAGTTCTCGGAATGACCTAAAAATCAACGAAGAATTATTTTGGAATATATAAAAAATGCTAGAAGAAGAATCAAGGCCAAGGGCCCACACCCTGTCCACGAGGGTGGGGGGCGCGCGTACCCCCCTAGCGCGGCCCCCTGGTGCTCCAGCGACCTCAACTCCAACTCTATATATTCACGTCCGGGGAGAAAAAATCAGAGAGAAGGATTCATCACATTTTACGATACAAAGCCGCCGCCAAGCCCTAATCTCTCTCGGGAGGGCTGATATCGAGTCCGTTCGGGGCTCTGGAGAGGGGAATCCATCGCCATCGTCATCATCAACCTTCCTCCATCACCAATTTTATGATGCTCACCGCCGTGTGTGAGTAATTCCATCATTGGCTTGCTGGATGGTGATGGGTTGGATGAGATTTATCATGTAATCGAGTTAGTTTTGTTAGGGTTTGATCCCTAGTATCCATTATGTTCTAAGATTGATGTTGCTATGACTTTGCTATACTTAATGCTTGTCACTAGGGTCCGAGTGCCATGATTTCAGATCTGAACCTATTATGTTTTCATGAATATATGTGAGTTCTGGATCCTATATTGCAAGTCTATAGTCACCTATTATGTGTTATGATCCGTTAACCCCGAAGTGACAATAATCGGGATACTTACCGGTGATGACCGTAGTACGAGGAGTTCATGTATTCACTATGTGTTAATGCTTTGGTCCGGTACTCTATTAAAAGGAGGCCTTAATATCCCTTATTTTCCAATAGGACCCGCTGCCACGGGAGGATAGGACAAAAGATATCATGCAAGTTCTTTTCCATAAGCACGTATGACTATATTCGGAATACATGCCTACATTACATTGATGAACTGGAGCTAGTTCTGTGTCACCCTATTTTATAACCATTGCATGAGGAATTGCATCCGACATAATTATCCATCACTGATCCATTACCTACGAGCTTTTCACATATTGATCTATGCTTATTTACTTTATTGTTGCCACTGTTACAATTGCTACAAAACTGCTACTGTTACTTTTGCTACCGTTACCACTACTATCATATTACTTTGCTACTAAATACTTTGCTGCAGATATTAAGTTTTCCAGGTGTGGTTGAATTGACAACTCAACCGCTAATACTTGAGAATATTCTTTGGCTCCCCTTGTGTCGAATCAATAAATTTGGGTTGAATACTCTACCCTCGAAAACTGTTGCGATACCCTATACTTGTGGGTTATCAAGACTATTTTCTGGCGCTGTTGCCAGGGAACATAGCTCTATTCTTTGAGTCACTTGGGATTTATATCTATTGATCACTATGAAGAACTTGAAAGATGAGAAAACCAAGATTTTTCCCTCAACTACGAGGGGAGGTAAGGAACTTCCATCTAGCTTTGCACATGATTCACCTTCTGTTTTGAGTAAACTTGCGACACCTACACCTGCTAGTCATTCTGATATGTCGCATGTTATTGATGATGCCACTTCTGCTTTGCACGATACTTATGTTGAAACTACTTCTATGCTTGATAATACCGTGCCACTAGGTGAATTTCTTGATGAACAACTTGCTAGGGTTAGAGAGAATGAAATTATTGAAACTCATAATACTGATGAAAGTGATGATGAAGATTCTCCCCCTAGATATGAATTGCCTGTTGTTCCTGAGGGTTATGTTATGGATGAAGAAACTGCTAGAGACTTTTTATCTTGCAATGATAGATATGACCTTAAGAAATTATTAGCTAAGCTTAAAGAAAAGTCTTTGAATGCTAGAATGAAATATGACCCTGCTTTTGCTACTTCACCTATCTTTATTTCAGATAAGGATTATGATTTATCTATCGACCCTGAGTTAATTACTTTGGTTGAATCTGATCCTTTTTATGG
The DNA here is from genome assembly GCF_002162155.2 of Triticum dicoccoides. Lineage (NCBI taxonomy): Eukaryota > Viridiplantae > Streptophyta > Magnoliopsida > Poales > Poaceae > Triticum > Triticum dicoccoides. The sequence continues at coordinate 412,090,175 of NC_041382.1, forward strand.
CTATGAATCTGAAACTATTGTGGCACATTTTACTAAATTAAATGATATAGCCACACTGTTCACTAATGATGAGAAAACTCGCTATTACTTTATCCTTAAGTTATTTCCGTTCTCATTAAAGGGTGATGCTAAAACTTGGTTTAATTATCCCGATCCTGGTTGTGTGTGTAATCCCCAGGATATGATTTATTACTTCTCTGCTAAATATTTCCCCACTCATAAGAAACAAGTCGCTCTAAGGGAAATATATAATTTTGTGCAAATTGAAGAAGAGAGTCTCCCACAAGCTTGGGGGAGGCTTCTCCAATTACTTAATGCTTTGCCTGATCATCCTCTCAAGAAAATTAAAATACTTGATATCTTTTATAATGGACTAACCGATGCTTCCAGAGACCACCTGGATAGTTGTGTTGGTTGTGTTTTCAGGGAAAGAACTATTGATCAAGCATAATTGCTATTGAATAATATGTTGAGTAATGAAAATGATTGGACACTTCCCGAACCAACTCCTAAGCCAACTCCGAAGAAAAGGGGTATTCTATTTCTCAGTCCTGAAGATATGCAAGAGGCAAAGAAATCTATGAAAGAAAAAGGTATTAAAGCTGAAGATGTTAAGAATTTACCACGTATTGAAGAAATACATGGTCTTGATAATCCGACACAGGTAGTAAAGGTAAGTTCTCTCTATAGATTTAATGAAGGTGATATTCCTCATTATAAGTCTGCTAGCCAATGCTTAGATGAGTTTGATAATTTTATTGTTAAACAAGAAAACTTCAATGATTATGTTGGTAGACAACTGAAACATAATTCTTATATGATTGAACACTTGAGTGATTATATGTCTAGAGTTAAAGGTGAACTTAAACTCATTAGTAAACATGCTTCTATGGTTACCACTCAAGTAGAACAAGTGCTTAAGGCTCAGAATGATTTGCTCAATGAATTAAATAATAAGAAAAATGATAATGCTGTTAGAGTTATGACTAGAGGGGGTAAAATGACTCAGGAACCTCTGTATCTTGAGGGCCACCCTAAGAGAATTGAGCAAGATTCTCAGAGAACTAATATTGATGCACCTAGTTCTTCTAAGAAGAAGAAAAAGAAAAATGATAGGACTTTGCATGATTCTAGTGAACCTGCTGTTGACACACCTGAGAATCCCAATGATATTTCTATTTCTGATGCTGAAACACAATCTGGTAATGAACATGAACCTAGTGATAATGTTAATGATGATGTTCATGTTGATGCTCAACCTAGCAATGATAATGATGTAGAGATTGAACCTGTTGTTGTTCTTGATAACCCACAATCAAAGAATCAACGTTATGATAAGAGAGACTTCGTTGCTAGGAAGCACGATAAAGAAAGAGAACCATGGGTTCAGAAACCCATGCCTTTTCCTCCTAAACCATCCAAGAAAAAGGATGATGAGGATTTTGAGCGCTTTGTTGAAATGATTAGACCTATCTTTTTGCGTATGCGTTTGACTGATATGCTTAAAATGAATCCTTATGCTAAGTACATGAAAGATATTGTTACTAATAAAAGAAAGATACCGGAAGCTGAAATTTCCACCATGCTTGCTAATTACACTTTTAAGGGTGGAATACCAAATAAACTTGTAGATCTAGGAGTACCAACTATACCATGCTCCATTAAAAGAAACTATGTTAAAACTGCTTTATGTGATCTTGGAGCCGGTGTTAGTGTTATGCCTCTCTCTCTTTATATCATAGGCTTGATTTGAATAAGTTGACACCTACTGAAATATCTTTGCAAATGGCTGATAAATCAACTGCTATACATGTCGGTATTTGTGAGGATGTGCCTATTGTGGTTGCAAACGTTACTATTTTAACAGACTTTGTTATTCTTGATATTCCCGAGGACGATAGTTTGTAGATTATCCTTGGTAGACCATTTTTGAATACTGCAGGGGCTGTTATAGATTGCAACAAAGGAAATGTCACTTTTCATGTTAATGCTAATGAGCACACGGTACACTTTCCGAGGAAACAACCTCAAGTCCACAATATCAATTCTATTGGAAACATTTCAACAATTATTATTGGAGGTTTTGAATTTCCTCTTCCTACTGCCAAGAAGAAATATGATATTCTTATTTTTGGGGGTGTGCATATCCCCGTTGAGGTAACCTTGTGTTATTCGAAATTTCTCCGGTTTCATGCGAATCGGAATGAGTTTGTTAACAAGACTTGATCAACCTTGTTAGTGGATTCCTTTTGATGAGCATGAGATGGATGAAGTTAGAAAGCACAACTCTCTGTACCCTCCTTTTACTTTCTATTATTTAGATTAAATAAAGCAAAAATATTATTTTTTGTCTGTTTTCTGAATTATCCTTGCAATAAAAAATACCCCAAAAAATAAAAGTTCTCCAAATGCCCTAAAAATGAAATATGATTTTTTTTTCCAGAATATTTAAGAATTATTGGAACTAAGAACACACCAGGGGGCCACCATGTGCCGACAAGGGGTGGAGGGCACGCCCTACCCCCTGGGTGCGCCCCCTACCTTGTGGACCCCACGTGTGTCCCCTCCACTTATTCTTGCACCCACACACTTCGTCTTCCTCAAGAAAAAAAATCATTCACCAGCTCACACCCAAGTTCTAGGTCATCTTGCTGCCATTTTCGATCTCCTTGCTCAAAGCTCCATTCACAAAACTCCTTTGGGGGATTGTTCTTCGGTATGTGACTCCTCCAATGGTCCAATTAGTTTTTGTTCTAGTGCTTTATTTATTGCAAATTTATGCTGCTTAGGTGACCCTGTTCTTGAGCTTGTCATGACCCACAAGTATAGGGGATCTATCCTAGTCCTTTCGATAAGTAAGAGTGTCAAACCCAACATGGAGCAGAAGGAAATGATAAATAGTTTTCAGTAAGGTATTCTCTGCAAGCACTGAAATTATCGGTAACAGATAGTTTTGTGATAAAGTAATTTGTAACGGGTAGCAAGTAATGGAAGTAAATAAGGTGCAGCAAGATGGCCCAATCCTTTTGTAGCAAAGGACAAGCCTGGACAAACTCTTAAATAAAGGAAAGTGCTCCCGAGGACACATGGGAATTATCGTCAAGCTAGTTTTCATCACGTTCATATGATTCACGTTCGGTACTTTGATAATTTGATATGTGGGTGGACCGGTGCTTGGGTATTGTCCTTCCTTGGACAAGCATCCACTTATGATTAACCCCTATTGCAAGCATCCACAACTACAAAAGAAGTATTAAGGTAAACCTAACTATAGCATGAAACATATGGATCCAAATCAGCCCCTTACGAAGCAACTCATAAACTAGGGGTTTAAGCTTCTGTCACTCTAGCAACCCATCATCTACTTATTACTCCCCAATGCCTCCCCCTAGGCCCAAACAATGGTGAAGTGTCATGTAGTCGACGTTCACATGACACCACCAGAGGAGAGACAACATACATCTCATCAAAATATTGAACGAATACCAAATTTACATGACTACTTATAGCAAGACTTCTCCCATGTCCTCAGGAACAAACGTAACTACTCACAAATAATATTCATGTTCATAATCAGAGGGGTATTAATATGCATAAAGGATCTGAACATATGATCTTCCATCGAATAAACCAACTAGCATCAACTACAAGGGGTAATCAACACTACTAGCAACCCATAGGTACCAATCTGAGGCTTTGAGACAAAGATTGGATATAAGAGATGAACTAGGGTTTGAGATCAGATGGTGCTGGTGAAGATGTTGATGGAGATTGACCCCCTAACGATGAGAGGATCGATGGTGATGACATTGGTGATGATTTCCCCCACCCGAAGGGAAGTTTCCCTGGCAGAACAACTCTGCTGGAGCCCTAGATTGGTTCCGCCTCGTGGCGGCGGAGTTTCGTCCCGTGAGCTTGCTTACGGTTTTTTTTCTCCTCGAAATACTCCATATAGCCAAATATGGGCATCAGAGGGCTGCCAGGGGGCCCACGAGGCAGGGGGCGCTCCCAGGGGGTAGGGCGCGCCGCCACCCTCGCGGATGGTGGGTGGCCCCCTCTAGTACTTCTTTCGCCCAATATTTTTTATATATTCCAAAACATGCTCCCATGAAGTTTCAGGACTTTTGGAGTTGTGCATAATAGGTCTCTAATATTTTCTCCTTTTCCAGCCCAGAATTCCAGCTGCTGGCATTCCCCCTCTTCATGTAAACCTTGTAAAATAAGAGAGAGTAGGCATAAGTATTGTGACATATTGTGTAATAATAGCCCATAATGCAATAAATATCGATATAGAAGCATGATGCAAAATGGACGTATCAACTCCCCCAAGCTTAGACCTCACTTGTTCTCAAGCGAAAGCCGGTATCGAAAAATATGTCCACATGTTTAGAGATAGAGGCGTTGATAAAATAAAATACGGACATGAGGGCATCATGATCATTCTTATAACAGCAACATATATAAATATTGTCATATGATTTCTTATGCTAAAGTAACAATTCATTCACAATTTTAATTATGGATCAGAAACTTCATTGAGAACCAACAAACTATAATCTCAGTCATTGAAGCAATTGGAATTTATCATAACATCAGAAAGAGTCAATATAAGAGATTTTCAGCAAGTCCACATACTCAACCATCATTTAGTCTTTCACAATTGCTAACACTCACGCAGTATTTATGGTTATGAAGTTTTAGTCGGACACAGAGAAAGATAGGGGCGTATAGTTTTGCCTCCCAACCTTTTACCTCAAGGGTAATGTCAACAATAATAGTTCATGAAAACTCACATCCAATTAGCCATATATATCAGGATCTTTCCAACACATTGTGCTTGCCAAAGGATAAAATGTAAAAAGGAAAGGTGAAGATCACCATGACTCTTGTATGAAGTATAAGACAAGAATAAAAGATAGGCCCTTCGCAAAGGGAAGCAGAGGTTGTCATGTGCTATTATGGTTGGATGCACAAAATCTTAATGCGAAAGAACGTCACTTTATATTGCCACTTGTGATATGGACCTTTATTATGCAGTCCGTCGCTTTTATTTCTTCCACATCACAAGATCGTATAAAGCTTATTTTCTCCACACTAATAAATCATACATATTTAGAGAGCAATTTTTATTGTGTGCAACGATTACAACTTACTTGAAGGATCTTACTCAATCCATAGGTAGATATGGTGGACTCTCATGGCAAAACTAGGTTTAAGGATATTTGGAAGCACAAGTAGTATCTCTACTTGTTGCAAAGAATTTGGCTAGCATGAGAGGGAAAGGCAAGCTCAACATGTTGGATGATCCATGACAATATAATTTATTTCAGATGGAAGAAAACATAACCCATTACGTTGTCTTCCTTGTCCAACGTCAACTCTTTAGCATGTCATATTTTAATGAGTGCTGACAATCATAAAAGATGTCCAAGATAGTATATTTATATGTGAAAACCTCTCTTTCTTTATTACTTCCCATTAATTGCAACGATGACCAAAACTATGTTTGTCAACTCTCAACAACTTCTATTCATCATACTCTTTATATGTGAAGTCATTACTCTCCATAAGATCCATATGATCTCTTTAATTCTTTTTATTCTTTCTCTTTTATTTTATTCCCTCAAGATCATAGTAAGATAATCAAGCCCTTGACTCAACACTAATCTTTATTATATATAGCTCATGAACTCGATCACATAGAAGGATCATAATGCAAAACTCAAAATAGATCATACTAAAACTTTATTCTACTAGATCAAGATATTACCAAAAGGATCGGACTAAGAAAAACGGTAAAGATAAAAGTGTGATGGTGATATGATACCGGGGCACTCCCCCAAGCTTGGCAGTTGCCAAGGGGAGTGCCAATACCCGATACTCAGTTGTTCTTTGTTTGTGAAGAAGGTGTTGGTGATGATGGATAGTCGCACATCGAGCATAGGAGATCCTCCAATTTGCGGATAATGCCCTTGAGTGCGATGATATGCTCCTTCAACAAAATATTTTCACTTGTGAGATACTTGTTTTGAATGTGAGCTAACTCAATCATCTTGAAAGCTTCAATATCCATTGGGGTAAGGAGATTGTGATGAGGTTGAAGGATGTCTTCTTCTACTACTGCCGGAACTTGATCCCCCATGGCCTTCTTGATCCCATCATCCTTGTTGATCTCTCCGGGCTCTTCTCTCTTCAGCTCTATCTTCATTAGCCAAGCATCGTTGCCCTCATTGTTGGAGGAGGAGGGAGATGGCATGATGCCTGGCCTTGACAACCCTGGTAGAAAACAACTCGAAACAAAAACAGGAGATATTTGCGTGGTACGGTGATCAAAACCTTCGGAAGATTATATAATGAATTTTTACCGACCAAAAGAAGTATCATGCAAGAAAACAGAGTCCGGAGAGCACACGAGGTGCCCACGAAGCAGGGGCCGCGCCCAGGGGGGTAGGGCGCGCCCTCCATCCTCGTGGACACCTCGTGTCCTGCTTCTTATTTTCCTATTTTTTAAAATATTCCAAAACGGAGAAAAATTGCTATTAGAACTGTTTTGGAGTCGGTTTACTTACCGTACCTCATACCTATTCCTTTTCGGAGTCTGAAACATTCTGGAAAGTGTCCTTTATGTATTCCTTCAGGGTTACGATTTCAATAACATTAGTTTCAACATTTATAGGATTACCTGAGATATAATGTTTGATTCTGCCTCGGATTCGTGCCTTCGAAGTTGTTGATTTTTATGGCACCAGAGCGATAAACCTCCTTGATGACGTAAGGACCTTCCCATTTAGAGAGGAGTTTTCCTGCAAAAAATCTTAAACGAGAGTTGTATAACAATACATAATCACCTATATTAAACTCACGTTTTGTATCCTTTTGTCATGCCATCTTTTAACCTTTTCTTTAAACAGTTTGGCATTCTCATAAGCCTGGGTTCTCCATTCATCAAGTGAGCTAATGTCAAAAAGCCTCTTCTCATCGGCAAGTTTGAAATCATAGTTGAGCTCTTTGATGGCCCAATATGCCTTATGTTCCAGTTCAAGAGGTAAGTGACAAGCTTTTCCATAAACCATTTTATACGGAGACATACCCATAGGATTTTTGTATCCAGTTCTATAAGACCATAATGCATCATCAAGTTTCTTAGACCAATTCTTTCTAGATCTATTAATAGTCTTTTGCAAAATTAATTTAAGCTCTCTATTACTCAATTCTACTTGACCACTAGACTGTGGGTGATACAGAGATGCAATTCTATGATTAACATCATACTTAGCAAGCATTTTACAAAAGGCACCATGAATAAAATGTGAGCCACCATCAGTCATTAAGTATCTAGGGACTCCAGACCTCAGAAAAATAACTTCTTTAAGCATCTTAATAGAGGTGTTATGATCGACACTACTAGTTGGAATAGCTTCTACCCACTTAGTAACGTAATCAACAACAACTAAAATATGTGTATACCCATTAGAGGAAGGAAACGGTCCCATATAATCAAAGCCCCAAACATCAAATGGTTCAATAACAAGTGAATAATTCATAGGCATTTCTTGACGTCTACTAATATTACCAATTCTTTGACATTCATCACAAGACAAGACGCCAATAAAAACCGGATTGCAATACCTTATGTGCAGTTCTATCTCCAGTGTGGTGTCCTCCATAAGCCTTAGAGTGACACTTGCGTAGGATCTGTTCCTGTTCATGCTCAGGTACACAACGTCTAATAACACCATCTACTCCTTCTTTATAAAGGTGTGGGTCATCCCAAAAGTAATGTCTTAAATCATAGAAGAACTTTTTCTTTTGCTGGTATGTGAAACTAGGTGGTATAAATTTAGCAACAATATAATTAGCATAATCAGCATACCATGGAGGAGTACGAGAAGCATTTATGAAAGCTAGTTGTTCATTAGGAAAGCTATCATCAATAGGTAGTGGGTCATCAAGAACATTTTCTAACCTAGAAAAGTTGTCTGCAACGGGGTTCTCAGCTCCCTATCTATCAATAATATGCAAATCAAATTCTTGTAGCAAGAGAAACCATCTAATAAGTCTAGGTTTGGCATCTTTGTTTTCCATAAGATATTTAATAGCAGCATGATCAGTGTGAACAGTTACTTTAGAATCTACAATATAAGGTCTGAACTTATCACAAGCAAATATAACTGCTAAAAATTCTTTTTCAGTAGTAGCATAATTTCTCTGGGCATTGTCCAGAGTCTTACTAGCATATTGGATAACATTTAATTTCTTATCAACTCTTTGTCCTAGAACAGCCCCTACAACATATCACTAGCATCACACATAATTTCAAATGGTAAATTCCAATCAGGGGACTGAATAATAGGTGCAGAAATCAAAGCTTTCTTAAGTATTTCAAATGCTTCTACACAATCGTCATCAAAGACAAAAGGAACATCTTTTTGTAAGAGATTAGTCAAAGGCCTAGAAATTTTAGAGAAGTCCTTAATGAACCTCCTATAAAACCGGCATGACCAAGGAAACTTCTTATACCTTTAATGTCCTTAGGACACATCATCTTTTCAATAGCATCAACCTTAGCTTTATCAACTTCAATACCTCTTTCAGAAATTTTATGTCCCAAGACAATACCTTCATTAACCATAAAGTGGCACTTCTCCCAATTCAAGACAAGATTAGTTTCTTCACATCTCTGCAAAACTCGATCAAGGTTGCTTAAGCAATCATCAAAAGAAGTTCCATATACAGAAAAATCATCCATGAATACCTCAACAATATTTTCACAAAAGTTAGAGAATATAGCAGTCATACATCTTTGAAGGGTAGCAGGTGCATTGCATAAACCAAAATGCATACGTCTATAAGCAAAGGTACCGAAAGGGCAAGTAAAAGTTGTCTTTTCTTGATCCTCTTTTGACACAGGTATTTGAGAGAAACCATAATAACCATCTAGAAAGCAAAAATGTGTATGTTTGGATAATCTTTCTAGCATTTGATCAATAAAAGGTAAAGGGTAATGATCCTTTTTAGTAGCTTTATTTAATTTACAGAAATCAATTACCATTCTATAACCTGTAACAACTCTTTGTGGGATCAATTCATCTTTATCATTAGGAACAACAGTAATACCTCCCTTCTTAGGGACACAATGGACATGACTTACCCATTGACTATCAGCAACGGGATAAATTATACCTGCCTCCAGAAGCTTTAGTATTTCTTTTCTTACCACTTCTTCAATCATAGGATTTAACCGTCGTTGGTGATCAACAACCGGTTTTGCGTCTTTCTCCAACTTTATTTTGTGCTGGCATAGAGTGGGACTAATGCCCTTAAGATCATCAATAGTATATCCAATAGCACACTATGCTTCTTCAGAGTTTTTGATAATTTCTTTTCTTCATGCTCTGAAAGGTTAGCACTAATAATAACATGATATATCTCTTTCTCATCAAGATAAGCATATTTAAGAGTATCAGGTAGAGGTTTAAGCTCAAACACGGGGTCACCCTTGGGTGGAGGAGGATCCCCTAGAATTTCAACAGGCAAGTTGTGTTTCAAAATAGGTCCCTGTTTAAAGAATACTTCATCTATTTCCCTTCTTTCATTCATAAACATATCATTTTCATGGTCGAGCAAATATTGTTCTAAAGGATCATTAGGAGGCACGACAATAGAAGCAACACCAATAATTTCATATTTACTAGGCAATTCTTTATCATGGGGTTGTCTACGAAATTTAGCAAAATTAAACTCATGAGACATATCCCCCAAACCAATAGTAACTACATCCTTTTTGTAGTCTATCTTAGCATTAACAGTATTCAAGAAGGGTCTACCAAATATAATGGGACAAAAATCATCTTGTGGGGAACCAAGAACAAGAAAATCAGCAAGATATTTAACTTTCCCACATAAGACTTCAACATCTCTAACAATCCCAACTGGTGAAATAGTGTCTGTATTGGCAAGCTTAATTGTAACATCAATTTCCTCTATCTCAGCAGGTGCAATATCATGCATAATTTCTTTGTATAAGGAATGAGGTATTGCACTTGCACTAGCACCCATATCACATAATTCATGATAGCAATGATCTCCTATTTTAACAGAAATAACATGCATGCCTACAACAGGAATATGTTTACTTTTAGTACCAGGTCTAGCAATTCTAGTAGCTTCATCACAAAAGTAAATAACATGCCCATCAATATTATCGACCAAGAGATCTTTAACCATAGCAACACTAGGTTCAACATTAATTTGCTCAGAGGGAGTAGGTGTTCTAGTATTACTCTTATGAACCACAGTTGAAGCTTTAGCATGATCATTTATTCTAACAGGGAAAGGTGGTTTCTCAATATAAGCAGTAGGAACAACAGGATCATTATATGTGATAGTCTTTTCTTCAACTTTAATAGGTGCAACTACTTTTACTTCCATGGGAGGATTATATTTAAACCACTTCTCCTTAGGGAGATCAACATGAGTAGCAAAGGATTCATAGAAAGAAGCTACTATCTCAGAGTCAAGTCCATATTTAGTGCTAAATTCACGGAAAGCATCGATATCCATAAAGGATTTAACACAATCAAACTTAGGTGTTATACCTGACTCCTTACCTTCATCGAGATCCCAATCTTCAGAGTTGCATTCAATTCTTTCCAATAAATCCCATTTGAATTCAATAGTCTTCGTCATAAAAGAGCCAGTACAAGGAGTATCGAGCATGGAGCGATTATCGAGAGAAAGCCGAGCATAATTTTTTTGAATAATAATTTATCTTGATAGCTCATGATTGGGGCATTAATATAACATTGAATTAAGCCTCCCCAAGCTTGAGCGATGCTTTCTCCTTCGCGAGGCCAAAAATTATACATATAGTTATGATCACGATGAACAAGATGCATAGGAACAAACTTCTGATGAAATTCCCATTTCAATCGGTTGTAGTTCCATGATCCCATATCATCACAAAGCCTAAACCATGTCAATGCCTTTCCCTTCAAAGATAAATGGAATACCTTCTTCTTGATAACATCCTCGGGCATACCTACAAGCTTAAATAATCCACAAACTTCATCCACATAGATTAGGTGCAAATCGGGATGTAATGTTCCATCAGCTGTGAAAGGATTAGCTAGCAGTTTCTCTATCATACCCAAAGGAATTTCAAAATAAACATTTTCAGTAGGTTCAGTAGGTTGAGGAGAAACTCTTTGCTCTACTGGTCGGGGCGAAGATACCCTGAACAAGCCCCTCAAAGGATTATGTTCAATAGTAACAAGTGACAGTAAATTTCAGCACACTATATAAATTTTTCCTTACCAAATTCCACCTACCAAAGGCGCTTCACTCCCCGGAAACGGAACCAGAAAAGAGTCTTGATGACCCACAAGTATAGGGGATCTATCATAGTCCTTTCGATAAGTAAGAGTGTCGAACCCAACGAGGAGCAGAAGGAAATGATAAGCAGTTTTCAGTAAGGTATTCTCTGCAAACACTGAAATTATCAGTTACATATAGTTTTGTGATAAAGTAATTTGTAACGGGTAACAAGTACTGAAAGTAAATAAGGTGCAGCAAGATGGCCCAATCCTTTTGTAGCAAAGGACAAGCCTGGACAAACTCTTATATAAAGGAAAGCGCTCCCGAGGACACATGGGAATTATCATCAAGCTAGTTTTCATCACGTTCATATGATTCGCGTTTGGTACTTTGATAATTTGATATGTGGGTGGAATGGTGCTTGGGTACTGTCCTTCCTTGGACAAGCATCTCACCTATGATTAACCCCTATTGCAAGCATCCACAACTACAAAAGAAGTATTAAGGTAAACCTAACAATAGCATGAAACATATGGATCCAAATCAGCCCCTTACGAAGCAACTCATAAACTAGGGTTTAAGCTTCTACCACTCTAGCAACCAATCATCTACTTATTACTCCCCAATGCCTTCCCCTAGGCCTAAACAATGGTGAAGTGTCATGTAGTCGACGTTCACATGACACCACTAGAGGAGAGACAACATACATCTCATCAAAATATTGAACAAATACCAAATTCACATGACTACTTATAGCAAGACTTCTCCCATGTCCTCAAGAACAAACGTAACTACTCACAAATCATATTCATGTTCACAATCAGAGGGGTATTAATATGCATAAAGGATCTGAACATATGATCTTCCACCGAATAAACCAACTAGCATCAACTACAAGGAGTAATCAACACTACTAGCACCCCACAGGTACCAATCTGAGGCTTTGGGACAAGGATTGGATACAAGAGATGAACTAGGGTTTGAGATGAGATGGTGCTGGTGAAGATGTTGATGGAGATTGACCCCCTCCCGATGAGAGGATCGATGGTGATGACGTTGGTGATGATTTCCCCCTCCCGGAGGGAAGTTTCCCGGTAGAACAGCTCCACCGGAGCCCTAGATTGGTTCCGCCAAGGTTCCGCCTCGTGGCGGTGGAGTTTCGTCCTGTGAGCTTGCTTATGATTTTTTCTCCTCGAAAGGCTCCATATAGCCAAAGATGGGCATCAGAGGGCTGCAGGGTGCCCACGAGGCAGGGGGCGTGCCTAGGGGGTAGGGCGCGCCCCCACCCTCGTGGATGGTGGGTGGCCCCCCTCTGGTACTTCTTTCGCCCAGTATTTTATATATATTCTGAAATGTGCTCCCATGAAGTTTCAGGACTTTTGGAGTTTTGCAAAATAGTTCTCTAATATTTGCTCCTTTTCCAGCCCAGAATTCCAGCTGCCGGCATTCCCCCTCTTCATGTAAACCTTGCAAAATAAGAGAGAATAGGCATAAGTATTGTGACATATTGTGTAATAACAGCCCATAATACAATAAATATCAATATAAAAGCATGATGCAAAATGGATGTATCAGCTTGCATGTCAATTTTATGTGGTCAAAAGTAGTTTTAATGCATGATATAGCCTCTAGGCACTTGTAGGAGTTGTTGCTATCAATCATGCTGAGTTTGGTTCACTTTTATTTTTGAGTTACTAAAAATTTCAGAAATTTTCAGAATAAGATGAAGTGATTTTTGAGGGGCTCTTCGAGCCGAAGCACGAAGGATAAGCAAAGCGAAGAAAATAAGAAGCCCAAATATAATCTCCCTCGTACTGCAGAGGTTCGGCCGTGCGAATGGCCTTGTGATGAGTTCTTGAGAGAAGCCGGGATTTATGAAGATTTTTATTATCTGGCTGAGAATGCAGGCCTCACCGACTTCCTCCACGACCAGCATGAATAGTATCTCCTACTCACCAATATTTTTGTGCAAAATTTTCATTTCCCTGCTAGGAGATCGCCACCTTCGGTGGAATTTTATTTATATGATGAGCATAAGGAGATGTCACTTTATGATTTTTGTCGGGTTTGTAGGATACCCTTTGAGGGCAGCATAGAGGAACCACATCGTAATGATGTGGAAGGATTCATTGATATGATTGCTGTAGGGGAAACGAGGAAAGTTTCCGATGCAAGAATCACTAGCATACATTTTCTTGTTCTACGTTACTTTGCAATATTTTCTAGTAGATGCTTAATTGGTCACGGGAACTGTGGAAATCTTAGTGCCCCTGATATTGTTATTTTGCGCCACGCTTTGTTTCGTGATACCACTTTTAGTTTAGGCGCTATTGTTGCTAAACGGTTAAATCTGAACCATACAAAGGGTCCCGTCTTAGGAGGCATCTTTGCCTCGTGCCTTGCTGCACACTTTGACATACCTATTAGGCATTATAAGAAAGAGTAAAAGTTGTTGCCTCCTATTTTTCTAGATTATAAGAGTATGGTAGCAAATAAGAAGAAGATGCTTAACTATAGACTGATATTTGATAAAGACTACTTTGTGACTATTACCTTGCCTGCTCCTTCTTTGTTTAACATATTTTCAGGCATGTACCTTGTTCTGCCGGAGGCTATTCATGCCTACCGGAGCCTGACATCAGCTCCAGAGCCTAAGCCAGAGCCACCACTTGATCCTCACCGTCAGTCTGTTTATCAGTGGGATCCGAAGGAGATCGCCAACCAGTGGCACCCCGAGGACCCTCCTCAGTACACCGGAGAGGGCAGCTTTGATCTGTGGGCACATACCAACTTAGGCCAAAAGCCTAAGATTGGGGGAGTAGGTATCTCTCACTGACATTACATTCATGTTCACACACTCATGCCAGTTGTCGGTGCTCATACTTTTTCATTGTATCATCCATGCTAGTTTAATTTCTTTTTAAGCTTTCTTCTTGTGTGTTTGAAAAACCTTAAGAAAAACAAAAAAAATAGTTGTAGCTTTTAGCTAGTTTACTTTCCATGCCTGTAGTAGTAGTAATTAAAAGAAAACCCCAAAAGATTTCTTGTTCTTCTTTTGCTTGTTGGGAGCTTTCCTATGTAAATAGTTTTGTTTCTTTTCTTTTCTTTGAGGGTCGAGAGGAGAAGACCATGATGAAAATGTTGAGTGGCTCCCATATGCATTATTGTTGATCTAACAAAGAGCCCATATTACCTTGTCTTCTCCCTTGAATTGAATGCTTGCAGATTCTAGCTTAATACAATGCACGTGCACTATTATCATTATCCACACAATTCGGTTGTGCAAGTGAAAGGCAATAATGACGATATATGATGGACTGATTGAGATGAGAAAAGCTGGTATGAACTCGACCCCTCTTGTTTTTGTAAATATGATTAGTTCATCGTTCCTGATTCAACCTATTATGAATGAAACATGTTTGCAATGACAATTAGAGATTATAGTTGCTCACGCCATGCTTAATTAGCTAGGAGTTTATAATGGTTTACCTTGCGTGCCAACATGCTATTAAAATGGTTGCGATGTGGTATGATAGGGTGGTATCCTCCTTTGAACGATACTAGTGGCTTGACTTGACACATGTTCACGCATGTAGTTGAAACAAAATCAACATAGCCTCCACGATATTTACGTTCATGGTGAATTATATCCTACTCATGCTTTCATTCAGTGTTGATTAATTTTAATGCATGTTCATGACTGTTGTCGCTCTCTAGCTGGTCGCTTCCCAGTCTCTTTCTAGCATTCACTTGTACTAAGCGGGAATACTACTTGTGCATCCAACTCCATAAAACCCAAAAGTTATTCCATATGAGTCCACCATACCTTCCTATATGTGGTATCTACCTGCCGTTCCAAGTAAATTTGTATGTGCCAAACTCTAAACCTTCAAATGAAATTCTATTTTGTATGCTCGAATAACTCATGTATCAACTAGGGCTGTCTGTATCTTCCATGCTAGCAGGGTTATTCTCAAGAGGAGTGGACTCCGCTCCTCACTCACGAGAAAATGGCTGGTCACTGGGATGCCCAGTCCCATGCTCAAATCAAATCAAAATAATTGCAAAAAGACTCCCCCAGGATTGTTGTTAGTTGGAGGCACCCATTGTTTTGGGCAAGCCATGGATTGATGCTTGTTGGTGGTGGGGGAGTATAAACTTTACCATTCTGCTTGGGAACAGCCTATAATGTGTGTAGCATGGAAGATATCGAGATATCTCGGTTGTTATGTTGACAATGAAAGTATACCACTCAAAATATTGTTCATCTCTATTTCAAAATCAAGCTCTGGAACCTCTACAAATCCTTGCTTCCCTCTGCGAAGGGCCTATCTATTTACTTTTATGTTGAGTCATCATCCTCTTATTAAAAATCACCAGTTGGAGAGCACCGCTGTCATTTGTATGCATTACTATTAGTTTACATTGAGTATGACTATGACTGGATCTCTTTTACCATGACTTACAATTCCCAGTCAGCCCTTGATCTTCAGAGGTGCTCTGCATTTATGTTTTGCGGTCTCAGAAAGGGTAGCGAGATACCATCTTGTTATATCATATTATGATTGTTTTGATAAAGTGTGGTCATCCGAGATTTATTATAATTGCTCGCTAGTTGATTATGCCATTGGTATGAGTAAACATGAGACCTAAATGTTATTGTGAATATGGTTAGTTCATAATCTTTGCTGAAAACTTGAATGCTGGCTTTACATATTTACAACAACAAGATCAAACAGAGTTAGTAAAATTTTTTGTTTATTACTTTCAGTTTGTCAACTGAATTGCTTCAGGACAGGCAAATGTTTAAGCTTGGGGGAGTTGATACATCTCCAACGTATCTACTTTTCCAAACACTTTTGCCCTTGTTTTGGACTCTAACTTGCATGATTTGAATGGAACTAACCCGGACTGATGCTGTTTTCAGCAGAATTGCCATGGTGTTATTTAAGTGCAGAAATAAAAGTTCTCGGAATGACCTAAAAATCAACAGAGAATATATTTGGAATATATAAAAAATACTGGCGAAAGAATCAAGGCTAGGGGTCCCACACCCTGTCCACGAGGGTGGGGGGCGCGCCTACCCCCCTGATCGCGCCCCCTGCCTCGTGGGCCCCCTGGTGCTCCACCGACCTCAACTCCAACTCTATATTTTCACGTTCAGGGAGAAACAAATCAGACAAAAGGATTCATCGTGTTTTACGATATGGAGCCGCCGTCAAGCCCTAATCTCTCTCGGGAGGGCTGATCCGGAGTCCGTTCGGGGCTCCGGAGAGGGGAATCCATCGCCATCGTCATCATCAACCTTCCTCCATCACCAATTTCATGATGCTCACCGCCGTGCGTGAGTAATTCCATCATAGGCTTGCTGGATGGTGATGGGTTGGATGAGATTTATCATGTAATCGAGTTAGTTTTGTTAGGGTTCGATCCCTAGTATCCATTATGTTCTGAGATTGATGTTGCTATGACTTTGCTATGCTTAATGCTTGTCACTAGGGCCCGAGTGCCATGATTTCATATCTGAACCTATTATGTTTTCATGAATATATGTGAGTTCTTGATCCTATCTTGCAAGTCTATAGTCACCTATTATGTGTTATGATCCGTTAACCCCGAAGTGACAATAATCGGGATACTTACCGGTGATGACCGTAGTATGAGGAGTTCATTTATTCACTATGTGTTAATGCTTTGGTCCGGTACTCTATTAAAAGGAGGCCTTAATATCCCTTAGTTTCCAATAGGACCCCACTGCCACGGGAGGGTAGGACAAAAGATGTCATGCAAGTTCTTTTCCATAAGCATGTATGACTATGTTCGGAATACATGCCTACATTACATTGATGAACTGGAGCTAGTTCTGTGTCACCCTATGTTATAACCATTGCATGATGAATCGCATCCGACATAATTATCCATCACTGATCCATTGCCTATGAGCTTTTCACATTTTGATCTCTGCTTATTTACTTTACCGTTGCCACTGTTACAATTACTACAAAACTGCTACTGTTACTTTTTCTACCGTTACCACTACTATCATATTACTTTGCTACTAAATACTTTCCTGCAGATATTAAGTTTTCTATGTGTGGTTGAATTGACTACTTTTCCAAACACTTTTGCCCTTGTTTTGTACTCTAACTTGCATGATTTGAATGGAACTAACCCGGACTGATGCTATTTTTAGCAGAATTGCCATGGTGTTATTTTTGTGCAGAAATAAAAGTTCTCGGAATGACCTGAAAATCAACGGAGAATATATTTCGAATATATAAAAAATATTGGCGAAAGAATCAAGGCCAAGGGCCCACACCTTGTCCACGAGGGTGGGGGGGCGCGCCTACCCCCTGGGCGCGCCCCCTGCCTCGTGGTCCCCCTGGTGCTCCACCGACCTCAACTCCAACTCTATATTTTCACGTTCGGGGAGAAATAAATCAGAGAGAAGGATTCATCGCGTTTTACGATATGGAGCCGCCGCCAAGCCCTAATCTCTCTCGGGAGGGCTGATCTGGAGTCCGTTCGGGGCTCCGGAGAGGGGAATCCGTCGCCATCGTCATCATCAACCTTCCTCCATCACCAATTTCATGATGCTCACCGCCGTGCGTGAGTAATTCCATCGTAGGCTTGCTGGACGGTGATGGGTTGGATGAGATTTATCATGTAATCGAGTTAGTTTTGTTAGGGTTTGATCCCTAGTATCCATTATGTTCTGAGATTGATGTTGCTATGACTTTGCTATGCTTAATGCTTGTCACTAGGGCCCGAGTGCCATGATTTCATATCTGAACCTATTATGTTTTCATGAATATATGTGAGTTCTTGATCCTATCTTGCAAGTCTATAGTCACCTATTATGTGTTATGATCCGTTAACCCCAAAGTGACAATAATCGGGATACTTACCGGTGATGACCGTAGTATGAGGAGTTCATTTATTCACTATGTGTTAATGCTTTGGTCCGGTACTCTATTAAAAGGAGGCCTTAATATCCCTTAGTTTCCAATAGGACCTCGCTGCCACGGGAGGGTAGGACAAAAGATGTCATGCAAGTTCTTTTCCATAAGCACGTATGACTATGTTCGGAATACATGCCTACATTACATTGATGAACTGGAGCTAGTTCTATGTCACCCTATGTCATAACCATTGCATGAGGAATCGCATCCGACATAATTATCCATCAATGATCCATTGCCTACGAGCTTTTCACATATTGATCTCTGCTTATTTTCTTTACCGTTGCCACTGTTACAATTACTACAAAACTGCTACTGTTACTTTTTCTACCATTACCACTACTATCATATTACTTTGCTACTAAATACTTTGCTGCAGATATTAAGTTTTCTAGGTGTGGTTGAATTGACAACTCAGCTGCTAATACTTGAGAATATTCTTTGGCTCCTCTTGTGTCGAATCAATAAATTTGGGTTGAATACTCTACCCTCGAAAACTGTTGCGATCCCCTATACTTGTGGGTTATCACTCCCACTCATTTTCTTGTAAATACAGGCTTCACCACAAGTGTGTATAAAACTATATGCTTTGATCAACTTATCAAAGTGTATATTCCAACTCTGAGATGCTTGCACCAGTCCATAGATGGATCGCTGGAGCTTGCACATTTTGTTAGCACCTTTAGGATTGACAAAACCTTCTTGTTGCATCATATACAATTCTTCTTTAAGAAAAGCATTAAGGAATGTAGTTTTGATATCCATTTGCCAGATTTCATAAAATGTGGCAATTGCTAAGATGATTCGGACATACTTTAAGCATCGATACGAGTGAGAAAATCTCATCGTAGTCAACATCTTGAATTTGTCAAAAACCCTTTTCGACAAGTCGAGCTTTGTAGATAGTAACACTACTATCAACGTTTGTCTTCCTCTTGAAGATCCATTTATTCTCAATGGCTTGCCGATCATCAGGCAAGTTCACCAAAGTCCACACTTTGTTCTCATACATGGATTCTATCTCAGATTTCATGGCCTCAAGCCATCTATCGGAATCTGGGCTCATCATCGCTTCCTCATAGTTCGCAGGTTCGTCATGGTCAAGTGACATGACCTCCAGAACAGGATTACCGTACCACTCTGGTGCGGATCTTACTCTGGTTGACCTACGAGGTTCGGTAATAACTTGATCCTTAGTTTCATGATCATCATCATTAACTTCCTCACTAATTGGTGTAGGCATCATTGGAACTGATTTTAGTGATGAGCTACTTTTCAATTCGAGAGAAGGTACAATTACCTCATCAAGTTCTACTTTCCTCCCACTCACTTCTTTTGAGAGAAACTCCTTCTCTAGAAAGGATCCACTCTTAGCAACAAAGATCTTGCCTTCGGATCTGTGATAGAAGGTGTACCCAACAATTCTTTTTGGTATCCTATGAAGACACATTTCTCCGATTTGGGTTCGAGCTTATCAGGTTGAAGCTTTTTCACATAAGCATCATAGTCCCCAACTTTAAGAAACAACGGCTTAGGTTTCTTGCTAAACCACAGTTCATATGGTGTCGTCTCAATGAATTTTTAGACTGTGCCCTATTTAACGTGAATGCAACTGTTTCTAATGCATAACCCAAAACGATAGTGGTAAATTGCTACCTCTTGAGCACTGCGTTGGTTTTCCCTTGAAGAGGAAAGGGTGATGCAGCAGAGCAGCGTAAGTATTTCCCTTAGTTTTTGAGAACCAAGGTATCAATCCAGTAGGAGGCCACGCACGAGTCCCTTGCACCTACACAAGCAACTAAACTCCTCGCAACCAACGCGATAAAGGGGTTGTCAATCCCTTCACGGTCACCTACGAGAGTGAGATCTGATAGATATGATAAGATAATATTTTTGGTATTTTTATGATAAAGAGAAATAAAGATGCAAGTAAAATAAATGGCAAAGGAAATAACTAAGTATTGGAAGATTAATATAATGGAAAATAGACCCTGGGGCCATAGGTTTCACTAGTGGCTTCTCTCGAGAGCATAAGTATTACGGTGGGTGAACAAATTACTGTTGAGCAATTGACAGAATTGAGCATAGTTATGAGAATATCTAGGTATGATCATGTATATAGGCATCAGGTCCAAGACAAGTAGACTGACTCCTGCCTGCATCTACTACTATTACTCCACACATCGACCGCTATCCAGCATGCATCTAGAGTATTAAGTTCAAGAGAACAGAGTAACGCTTTAAGCAAGATGACATGATGTAGAGGGAGAAACTCAAGCAATATGATATAAACCCCATCTTGTTATCCTCGATGGCAACAATACAAAACGTGTCTTGCGGCCCCTACTGTCACTGGGAAAGGACACCGCAAGATCGAACCCAAAGCTAAGCACTTCTCCCATTGCAAGAAAGACCAATCTAGTAGGCCAAACCAAACTGATAATTCGAAGAGACTTGCAAAGACAACCAATCATACATAAAATAATTCAGAGAAGATTCAAATATTGTTCATAGATAAACTTGATCATAAACCCACAATTCATCGATCTCAACGAACACACCGCGAAAGAAGATTACATCAAATAGATCTCCACAAGAGAGGGGGAGAACTTTGTATTGAGATCGAAAAAGAGAGAATAAGCCATCTAGCTAATAACTATGGACCCGAAGGTCTGAAGTAAACTACTCACACTTCATTGGAGGGGCTATGGTGTTGATGTTGAAGCCCTCCGTGATCGATGCCCCCTTCGGCAGAGCTCCAGAAAAGGCCCCAAGATGGGTTCTCGTGGATACAGAAAGTTATGGCGGTGGAATTAGGATTTTGGCTCCGTATCTAGTAGTTTGGGGGTATGTAGGTATATATAGGAGGAGGGAGCACGTCGATGGAGCAACATGGGCTCTAGGAGGGTGGAGGGCTGATGACCCACAAGTATAGGGGATCTATCATAGTCCTTTCGATAAGTAAGAGTGTCAAACCCAACAAGGAGCAGAAGGAAATGATAAGCGGTTTCCAGCAAGGTATTCTCTGCAAGTACTGAAATAAGTGGTAACAGATAGTTTGTGATAAGATAATTTGTAACGAGCAACAAGTAAGAAAAGTACATAAGATGCAACAAGGTGGCCCAATCCTTTTTGTAGCAAACGACAAGCCTGGACAAACTCTTATATGATGTAAAGCACTCCCAAGGACACATGGGAATATCGTCAAGCTAGTTTTCATCACGCTCATATGATTCACGTTCGGTACTTTGATAATTTGGTATGTGGGTGGACCGGTGCTTGGGTGCTACCCTTACTTGGACAAGCATCCCACTTATGATTAACCTCTATTTCAAGCATCCACAAATACAACAAAAGTATTAAGGTAAAGCTAACCATAGCATGAAACATATGGATCCAAATCAGCCCCTTACGAAGCAACACATAAACTAGGGTTTAAGCTTCTGTCTCTCTAGCAACCCATCATCTACTTATTACTTCCCAATGCCTTCCTCTAGGCCCAAACAATGGTGAAGTATCATGTAGTCGACGTTCACATAACACCACTAGAGGAGAGACAACATACATCTCATCAAAATATCGAACGAATACCAAATTCACATGACTACTAATAGCAAGACTTCTCCCATGTCCTCAGGAACAAAAGTAACTACTCACAAAGCATAAACATGTTCATAATCAGAGGGTGTATTAATATGCATATAAGATCTGAACATATGATCTTCCACCAATTAAACCAACTAGCATCAACTACAAGGAGTAATTAACACTACTAGCAACCTACTAGCACCAATCCCGGACTTGGAGACAAGAATTGGATACAAGAGTTGAACTAGGGTTTTGAGATGAGATGGTGCTGATGAAGATGTGGATGGAGATTACCCTCTCCCAATGAGAGGAGCGTTGGTGATGACAATGACAGTGATTTCCCCCTCCGGGAGGGAAGTTTCCCCGGCAGAACAGCCCCGCCAGAACCCTAGATTGGTTCCGCCAAGGTTGCACCTCGTGGCGGCGGAGTTTCGTCCGAGAAGATGGCTTATGATTTTTTTTCCATCGAAAGAGTCCATACAAGAGAAGATGGTCACCGGAGGGCCACTAGGGGGCCCACGAGGTAGGGGGGCGCACCCAGGGGGGTAGGGCGCGCCCCCACCCTCGTGGGCAGGGTGTGGCCCCCTGGTGAAGTTCTTGCGCTCAATGTTTTTTATATATTTGGAAAACATCATCCGTGAAGTTTCAGGACTTTTGGAGCTGTGCAGAATAGGTCTCTAATATTTTCTCCTTTTCCAGCCAGAATCCCAGCTGCCGGCATTCTCCCTCTTTATGTAAACCTTGTAAAATAAGAGAGAATATGCATAAGTATTGTGACATAATGTGTAATAATAGCCCATAATGCAATAAATATTGATATAAAAGCATGATGCAAAATGGACGTATCAACTCCCCCAAGCTTAGACCTCGCTTGTCCTCAAGCGAAAAGCCGAAATCGAAAAATATGTCCACATGTTTAGAGATGAAGGTGTCGATAAAAATAAAATACGGACATGAGGGCATCATGATCATTCTTAGAGCAGCAACTTATATAATTCTTGTCATATGATATCTTATGCTAGAGTAATAATTCAATCACAATATCAAGTATGGATCGTAAACTTCATTGAAAACTAACAAACTATAATCTCAGTCATTGAAGCAATTGCAATTTATCATAACATAGGAAAGAGTCAATGTATATGAGCTTTTCAGCAAGTCCACATACTCAACTATCATATAGTCTTTCACAATTGCTGACACTCACGCAATACTTATGAGTATGGAGTTTTAATCGGACACAGAGAAAGATAAGGGCTTATAGTTTTGCCTCCCAACGTTTTACCTCAAGGATAATGTCAATAGTAATAGTTCATGAAAACTCACATCCAATTAGCCATATATACTGGGATCTTTCCAACATATTGTGCTTGCCAAAGGATAAAATGTAAAAAGGAAGGTGAGGATCACCATGACTCTTTTGCAATGTAGGAGATAAAAATAAAAGATAGGCCCTTCGCAGAGGGAAGCAGAGCTTGTCATGCGCTTTTATGGTTGGATGCAAAAAATCCTAATGTGAAAGAACATCACTTTCTATTGCCACTTGTGTTATGGACCTTTATT
This sequence comes from Triticum dicoccoides, assembly GCF_002162155.2. NCBI lineage: Eukaryota > Viridiplantae > Streptophyta > Magnoliopsida > Poales > Poaceae > Triticum > Triticum dicoccoides. The sequence goes on from NC_041382.1 coordinate 412,113,604, forward strand.
ATGCAGTCTGTTGCTTTTATTACTTCCATATCACACGATCGTATAAAGCTTATTTCCTCCACACCAATCAATCATACATATTTAGAGAGGAATTTTTATTGCTTGCACTGATGACAACTTACTTGATGGATCTTACTCAATCCATAGGTAGGTATTGTGGACTCTCATGGCAAAACTGGTTTAAGGGTATTTGGAAGCACAAGTAGTATCTCTACTTGGTGCAATGAATTTGGCTAGCATGAAGGAGAAAGGCAAGCTCAATATGTTGGAGGATCCAAGACAATATAATTTATATCAGATGTAAGAAAACATAACCCATTATGTTGTCTTCCTTGTCCAATGTCAACTCTTTAGCATGTCATATCTTAATGAGTGCTCGCAATCATAAAAGATATCCAAGATAGTATATTTATATGTGAAGACCTCTCTTTCTTTATTACTTCCTATTAATTGCAACGATGACCAAAACTATGTTTGTCAACCCTCAATAACTTTTATTCATCTTACTCTTTCTATGTGAGCTCATTACTCTCCATAAGAGTCACATGATCTCTTTGTTTCTTTTTATTTCTTTCTCTTTTCTTTTGTTCACTTGAGATCATGGCAAAAATAATCAAGCCCTTGACTCAACACTAATCTTTGTTATAAGCTCATGGACTCGATTACATAGAAGGATAACAAAGCAAAGCTCACAACTAGATCATACTAAGAACTTTTATTCTACTAGAGCAAGATATTACCAAAATGATCGAACTAAGAAAAATGGTAAAGATAAAAGTGATGGTGATACAATACCGGGGCACTCCCCCAAGCTTGGCGGTTGCCAAGTGGAGTGCCCATACCAGATACTCAATTCTTCTTTGTTGGAGGAGATGGTGGTGATGTTGCTGATGGCGTAGGCTTGTCGTCCTTCTTCCAAGGCACAGGCTCACCATCATAAAAGGATGACCGAGTCTCCGGGATCCTCAAATCTGCAGCCAAACTCATCCTTTTGAATCTATATTCATACTCACAGTTTTGGTTTTGCAGGTCATAGATTTGAGCTTGGAGGTGCTCAATTTTCTCGTGAAGCTTGAAGATGGTCTCCCCGATGTTGTCGGCATCCAGCTTGTGTTTGTTGGTGAACTCTGCGATCATCATGTAGTTTGAGTTGAGTCCACGCTCCACCATCCCCTGTCACTTGAAAACTTGTTGCTCCATTGCTTCGAGCCTCGTCTCCACACTTCCGGTCCCGTTTGGTCCCTTAGCATCACATATGTGTAGCAACCCATCACGCATCTCAATGGTTTGAGGGTGTCGCTGCATCTCCGCTAGGTAAGGGTTGATGACCTTCTCGAAGAACTTGTCCTTGGGTGCACTTGGAGACGTCATGATAATCTAGACCTATCAGAAAAACAACTCGAAACAAAGACAAGAGATTTTTGCGTGATACAGGAGTCAAAACCCCCGGGAGATTATATAATGAATTTTTACCGACCAAAATACGTGTCCTGTAAGAAAATGGAGTCCGGAGAGCACACGAGGTGCCCACGATGTAGGGGGGCGCGCCCTCCACCCTCGTGGAGCCCTCGTGTCCTTTCCGTACTAAGGCTTATTTTTCTATTTTTCTAAATATTCCAAAACAGAGAAATATTGCCTTAAAAACTGTTTTGGAGTCGGTTAACTTACCGTACCACATACCTATTCCTTTTCAGAGTCTGAAACGTTCCGGAAAGTGTCCTTTATGTACTCCACCGGGGTTATGGTTTCAATAACATTGGTTTCAACATTTATGGGATTACCTGAGATATAATGTTTGATTCTTTGACCATTTACCACCTTCGGTTTTGTGCCTTCGAAGTTGTTGATTTTTATGGCACCGGAATGGTAGACCTCCTCAATAACGTAGGGACCTTCCCATTTAGAGAGAAGTTTCCCTGCAAAAAATCTTAAATGGGAGTTGTATAGCAATACATAATCACCTACATTAAACTCACGCTTTTGTATTCTTTTATCATGCCACCTTTTAACTTTTTCTTTAAACAACTTGGCATTTTCATAGGCTTGGGTTCTCCATTCATCAAGTGAGTTAATATCAAATAACCTTTTCTCACCAGCAAGTTTAAAATCATAATTTAGTTCTTTAATAGCCCAATAAGCCTTGTGTTCTAGTTCGAGAGGTAAGTGACATGCTTTTCCATAGACCATTTTATACAGAGACATACCCATAGGATTTTTATATTCAGTTCTATAGGCCCATAATGCATCATCAAGTTTCTTGGACCAATTCTTTCTGGACCTATTAACAGTCTTTTGCAAAATTAATTTGAGTTCTCTATTACTCAATTCTACTTGACCACTAGACTGAGGGTGATAAGGGGATGCAATTCTATGATTAACATCATATTTAGCAAGCATTTTACGGAAAGCACCATGAATAAAATGTGAACCACCATCAGTCATTAAATATCTAGGGACTCCAAACCTTGGAAAGATAATTTCTTTAAGCATTTTAATAGAAGTGTTATGATCAACACTACTAGTTGGAATAGCTTCTACCCACTTAGTAACGTAATCAACAGTAACTAAAATATGTGTATAACCATTAGAGGAAGGGAAAGGTCCCATATAGTCAAAGCCCCAAACATCAAATGGTTCAATAACAAGTGAATAATTCATAGGCATTTCTTGACGTCTACTAATATTACCAATTCTTTGACATTCATCACAAGATAAGACAAACTTATGGGCATCCTTGAAGAGAGTAGGCCAATAAAAACCAGATTGTAGTACCTTATGTGCAGTTCTATCTCCAGCATGGTGCCCTCCATAAGCTTCGGAGTGACACTTGCGTAGGATCTGTTCATGTTCATGCTCAGGTACACAACGTCTAATAACACCATCTACTCCTTTATAAAGATGTGGGTCATCCCAAAAGTAATGCCTCAAATCATAGAAGAACTTTTTCTTTTGCTGGTATGTGAAACTTCGTGGTATAAACTTAGCAACAATGTAATTAGCATAATCAGCATACCATGGAGCAGTATGAGAAGCATTTGTGACATTTAATTGCTCATCAGGAAAGCTATCATCAATAGTTAGTGGGTCATCAAGCACATTTTCTAACCTAGACAAGTTGTCTGCAATGGGGTTCTCATCTCCTTCTCTATCAACAATTTGTAAATCAAATTCTTGTAGCAAGAGAACCCATCTAATAAGTCTAGGTTTAGCACCTTTCTTTTCCATAAGATATTTAATAGCAACATGATCAGTGTGAATAGTTACTTTAGAATCAACAATATAAGGTCTAAACTTATCACATGCAAATACAACTGCTAAGAATTCTTTTTTAGTAGTGGCATAATTTCTTTGAGCATTGTCTAGAGTTTTACTAGCATATTGAATATCATTTAGTTTCTTATTAACTCTTTGTCCTAGAACAACACCTACAGCATAATCACTAGCATCACACATAATTTCAAAGGGTAAATTCCAATCAGGTGGCTGAACAATAGGTGCAGAGATCAATGCTTTCTTAAGTATTTCAAATGCTTCTACCAAATCATCATCAAAGACAAATGGTATATCTTTTTGTAATAAATTAGTCAGGGGTCGAGAAATTTTTGAGAAGTCCTTAATGAACCTCTTATAAAACCCGACATGACCAAGGAAACTTCTTATACCTTTGATGTCCTTGGGACATGGCATCTTTTCAATAGCATCAACCTTGGCTTTATCAACTTCAATACCTCTTTCAGAAACTTTATGCCCCAATACAATACCTTCATTAACCATAAAGTGGCACTTTTCCCAATTCAGGACAAGATTAGTTTCTTCTCATCTCTGCAAAACTCGATCAACGTTGCTCAAGCAATCATCAAAAGAAGATCCATAGATGGAAAAGTCGTCCATGAAAACCTCACAAATCTTTTCACAAAAGTCAGAGAATATAGCCATCATGCATCTTTGAAAGGTAGGAGGTGCATTACATAAACCAAAAGGCATACGTCTATAAGCAAAAGTAACAAAAGGGCATGTAAAAGTAGTATTTGATTGATCTTTGGATGACACAGGTATTTGAGAGAAACCAGAATACCCATCTAGGAAGCAAAAATGTGTATGTTTGGATAATCTTTCTAGCATTCGATTGATAAAAGGTAAGGGGTAATGATCTTTTTTAGTAACCTTATTTAATTTGCGGAAATCAATTACCATCCTATAACCAGTAATAATTCTTTGAGGAATCAATTCATATTTATCATTAGGAACAACAATAATACCTCCCTTCTTAGGGACACAATGGATAGGGCTTACCCACTGACTATCAGCAACGGGGTAAATTATACCTGCCTCAAGGAGCTTTAGTATCTCCTTTCTTACCACTTCTTTCATTTTAGGATTCAGCTGGCGTTGATGATCACGAACTGGTTTAGCATCTTCTTCCAAATTAATTTTATGTTGGCATAGAGTGGGACTAATGCCCTTAAGATCATCAAGAGTATACCTAATAGCAGCACAATGCTTCTTCAGAATTTTCAATAATCTCTCTTCTTCATGTTCTGAAAGGTTAGCACTAATAATAACAGGATATATCTTTTTCTCATCAAGATAAGCATATTTAAGAGTATCCGGTAACGGTTTAAGCTCAAACACGGGATCAGCCTTGGGTGAAGGAGGATCACCTAGGATTCCAACAGGTAAATTATGTTTCAGAATAGGTTCCTGTTTAAAGAATACTTCATCTAATTCCCTTCTTTCATTCAAAAACATATCATTTTCATGGTCTAGTAAATATTGTTCTAAAGGATCACTAGGAGGTACGGCAATAGAGGCAAGACCAATAATTTCATCTTTACTAGGTAATTCTTCTTCACGATGTTGTCTACTAAATTTAGAAAAATTAAATTCATGAGTCATATCATCTAAACCGACAGTAACAACATCTCTTTGGCAATCTATGGTAGCATTAGCAGTATTTAAGAAGGGTCTACCAAATATAATGGGACAGAAGCTATCTTGTGGGGAACCAAGAACAAGAAAATCAGCAGGATATTTAGTTTTCCCACACAAGACTTCAACATCTCTAACAATTCCAATTGGTGAAATAGTACCTCTATTAGCATGTTTAATTGTGACATCAATATCTTCTAACTCAATAGGTGCAATGTCATGCATAATTTCGTTGTATAAGTCAATAGGTATTGCACTAGCACTAGCACCCATATCACATAAGCCATGATAACAATGATCTCCTATTTTAACAGAAATAACAGGCATACCTACCACAGGTCTAGGTTTATTTGTATCACGGGGTTTAGCAATTCTAGCAGTTTCATCATAGAAATAAATAACATGCCCATCTATATTATCAGACAAGAGATCTTTAACAATAGCAATATTAGGTTCAACTTTAACTTGCTCAGGAGGTGTATATGTTTTAATATTGCTTTTACGAACCACAGTTGAAGCTTTAGCATGATCCTTTATCCTAACAGGGAAAGGTGGTTTCTCAACATAAGAAGTAGGAACAATAGGATCATTATAAGTAATAGTCTTTTCTTCAACTTTAATAGGTGCAGCTACTTTTACTTCTATGGGAGGATGATATTTAAACCACTTCTCCTTAGGGAGATTAACATAAGAAGCAAAAGATTCACAGAAAGAAGCTACTATCTCAGAGTCAAGTCCATATTTAGTGCTAAATTTATGGAAAATATCGGTATCCATAAAAGATTTAACACAATCAAAACTAGGTGTCATACCTGACTCCTTACCATTGTCGAGGTCCCAATCTTCGGAGTTGCGTTTAATTCTTTCCAATAAATCCCATTTGAATTCAATAGTCTTCATCATAAAAGAGCCAGCACAAGAAGTATCAAGCATGGTGTGATTGTTATCAGAAAGTCGAGCATAATTTTTTTGAATAATCATTTCTCTTGAGAGCTCATGATTGGGGCATGAATATAACATTGATTTAAGCCTCCCCCAAGCTTGAGCGATGCTTTCTCCTTCGCGAGGCCAAAAATTATATATATAATTGCGATCACGATGAACAAGATACATAGGATAAAACTTTTGATGAAGTTCCAATTTCAATTGTTTGTAGTTCCAAGACTCCATATCATCACATAGCCTATACCATGTCGATGCATCTCCCCTCAAAGATAAGGGAAATACCTTCTTAACAACATCTCTGGGTACACCTGCAAGCTTAAATAATCCACAAACTTCATCCACATATATTAGATGCTCATCGGGATGTTTTGTTCCATCTCCCAAAAAGGATTAGCTAGCAGTTTTTCTACCATACCCAAAGGAATTTCGAAGCAAGCATTTTCATTTTCAGTAGGTTCAGTAGGTTGAGGAGCAACTCTTTGCTCTACTGGTCGGGGTGAAGATAACCCGAACAAGCCCCTCAAAGATTACTTTCCATAGTAACAAGTGACAGTAAATTTCAGCACACTATATAATTTTTTCCTTACCAAATTCCACCTACCAAAGGCGCTTCACTCATCGGCAACGGCGCCAGAAAAGGGTCTTGATGACCCACAAGTATAGGGGATCTATCATAGTCCTTTCGATAAGTAAGAGTGTCGAACCCAATGAGGAGCAGACGGAAATGATAAGCGGTTTCCAGCAAGGTATTCTCTGCAAGTACTAAAATAAGTGGTAACAGATAGTTTTGTGATAAGATAATTTGTAACGAGCAACAAGTAACAAAAGTAAATAAGATGCAGCAAGGTGGCCCAATCCTTTTTGTAGAAAAGGACATGCCTGGAAAAACTCTTATATGATGTAAAGCGCTCCCGAGGACACATGGGAATATCGTCAAGCTAGTTTTCATCACGCTCAAATGATTCACGTTCGACACTTTGATAATTTGGTATGTGGGTGGACCGGTGCTTGGGTGCTGCCCTTACTTGGACAAGCATCCCACTTATGATTAACCTCTATTGCAAGCATCCGCAAATACAACAAAAGTATTAAGGTAAACCTAACCATAGCATGAAACATATGGATCCAAATCAGCCCCTTACGAAGCAACGCATAAACTAGGGTTTAAGCTTCTGTTACTCTAGCAACCCATCATCTACTTATTACTTCCCAATGCCTTCCTCTAGGCCCAAACAATGGTGAAGTGTCATATAGTCGACGTTCACATAACACCACTAGAGGAGAGACAACATACGTATCATCAAAATATCGAACGAATACCAAATTCACATGACTACTAATAGCAAGACTTCTCCCATGTCCTCAGGAACAAAAGTAACTACTCACAAAGCATAAACATGTTCATAATCAGAGGGGTATTAATATGCATATAGGATCTGAACATATGATCTTCCACCAATTAAACCAACTAGCATCAACTACAAGGAGTAATTAACACTACTAGCAACCTACTAGCACCAATCCCAGACTTGGAGACAAGAATTGGATACAAGAGATGAACTAGGATTTTGAGATGAAATGGTGCTGATGGAGATTGCCCTCTCCCAATGAGAGGAGCGTTGGTGATGATGATGGCGGTGATTTCCCCCTCCGGGAGGGAAGTTTCCCCGGCAGAACAGCCCCGCCAGAACCCTAGATTGGTTCCGCCAAGGTTCCGCCTCGTGGCAGCGGAGTTTCGTCTGAGAAGATGGCTTATGATTTTTCCCATCGAAAGAGTCCATATAGCAGAAGATGGTCACCGGAGGGCCACCAGGGGGCCCACGAGGTAGGGGGCGTGCCCAGGGGGTAGGGCGCGCCCCCCACCCTCGTGGGCAGGGTGTGGCCCCCCTGGTGAAGTTCTTGCGCTCAATGTTTCTTATATATTTGGAAAACATCATCCATGAAGTTTCAGGACTTCTGGAGCTATGCAGAATAGGTCTCTAATATTTGCTCCTTTTCTAGCCAGAATCCCAGCTGCCGGCATTCTCCCTCTTTATGTGAACCTTGTAAAATAACAGAGAATAGGCATAAGTATTGTGACATAATGTGTAATAACAACCCATAATGCAATAAATATTGATATAAAAGCATGATGCAAAATGGACGTATCAAG
>NC_041382.1:412121850-412144505 GCF_002162155.2 Triticum dicoccoides
GCGCCCCCCTACCTCGTGCCTTCCTGGTTGATGTCTTGACGTAGGGTCCAAGTCCTATGGACCATGTTCGTTTCAAAAATCACGTTCCCGATGGTTTCATTACGTTTGGACTCCGTTTGATATTCTTTTTCTGCGAAAATCTGAAATAGGCAAAAAACAACAATTCTGCGCTGGGCCTCCGGTTAATAGGTTAGTCCCAAAAATAATATAAAAGTGTATAGTAAAGCCCAATAATGTCCAAAGCAGGATATAATATAGTATGGAACAATCAAAAATTATAGATACGTTGGAGACGTATCATAAATCGGTAAGAGACATCATAAATCGCACCATATCAAATAAAGTACGGTTACGATGTTTGGACACACCATTACGCTGTGGTGTTCCGGGTGGCGTGAGTTGTGAAACTATTCCGCATTATTTCAAATGAAGACCAAACTCATAACTCGAATATTCACCTCCACGATCAGATCGTAGAAACTTTATTTTCTTATTACGATGATTTTCCACTTCACTATGAAATTCTTTGAACTTTTCAAATGTTTCAGACTTATGTTTCATCAAGTAGATATACCTATATCTGCTCAAATCATCTGTGAAGGTTAGAAAATAACGATACCTGCCGCGAGCATCAACACTCATCGGACTGCATACATCAGTATGTATTATTTCCAATAAGTTAGTGGCTCGATCCATTGTTCCGGAGAACGGAGTCTTAGTCATCTTGCCCATGAGGCATGGTTCACAAGCATCAAGTGATTCATAATCAAGTGATTCCAAAAGGCCATCAACATGGAGTTTCTTCATCCGCTTTACACCAATATGACCTAAATGGCAGTGCCACAAATATGTTGCACTATCATTATCAACTTTGCATCTTTTAGGCATCAATATTATGAATATGTGTATCACTACGATCAAGATTAAGCAAACCATTCACCTTGGGTGTATGACCTTAGAAGGTATTATTCATGTAAAAAGAATAACAATTATTCTTTGACTTAAATGAATAACCGTTTTGCAATAAACATGATCCAATCATATTATGCTCAACACAAACACCAAATAACACTTATTTTAGGTTCAACACTAATCCCAAGGTAAAGGGAGTGTGTGATGATGATCTTATCAACCTTGGAATCACTTCCAACACACATCGTCACCTTGCCCTCAACTAGTCTTTGTTCATTTTGTAACTCCTGTTTCGAGTTACTAATCATAGCAACTGAACTAGTATCAAATACCCAGGGGCTACTATGAACACTAGTAAAGTACACATCAATAACATGTATATCATATATACTTTTGTTCACTTTGCCATCCTTCTTATCCGCCAAGTATTTGGGGCAGTTCCGCTTCTAGTGACCATATCCTTCACAGTAGAAGCACTCAGTTTCAGGTTTGGGTCTAGCTTTGGGCTTCTTCATGGGAGTGGAAACTTGCCTGTCATTCTTCTTGAAGTTCCCTTTCTTTCCCTTGCCCTTTTACTTGAAACTACTGGTCTTGTCAACCATCAACATTTGAGCTTTTCTTGATTTCTACCTTCATCGATTTCAGCATCACGAAGAGCTTGGGAATCGTTTTCGTCATCCCTTGCATATTATAGTTCATCACGAAGTTCCAGTAACTTGGTGATAGTGACTAGAGAACTCTATCAATCACTATTTTATCTAGAAGATTTTCTCCCACTTGATTCAAGCGATTGTAGTACTCAGACAATCTGAGCACATGCTCACTAGTTGAGCTATTCTCCTCCATATTTTAGGCAAAGTTACTTGTCAGAGGTCTCATACCTCTTGACTCGGGCATGAGTCTGAAATACCAATTTCAGCTCTTGGAACATCTTATATGCTCCATGGAGTTCAAAACGTTTTTGAAGTCCCGGTTCTAAGCTGTAAAACATGGCGTACTAAACTATCAAGTAGTTATCATACCGAGCTTGCCAAACATTCATAACATTTGTATCTGCTCCTGCAATAGGTCCATCACCTAGCGGTGCATCAAGGACATAATTCTTCTGTGCAGCAATGAGGATAATCCTTAGATTACGGACCTAGTCCACATCATTGCTACTATCATCTTTCAACATAGTTTTCTCTAGGAACATATCAAAAATAAAACAGGGGAGCTATACGTGAGCTATTGATCTACAACATAGATATGCAAAAACTACCAGGACTAAGTTCATGATAAATTAAAGTTCAATTAATCATATTACTTAATAACTCCCACTTAGATAGACATCCCTCTAATCATCTAAGTGATCACGTGATCCATATCAACTAAACCATGTCCGATCATCATGTGAGATGGAGTAGTTTTCAATGGTGAACATCACTATGTTGATCATACCTACTATATGATTCATGCTCGACCTTTCGGTCTCAATGTTCCGAGGCCATATTTGCATATGCTAGGATCGTCAAGTTTAACCCGAGTATTTTGCGTGTGCAAAACTGGCTTGCACCCGTTGTATGTGAACGTAGAGCTTATCACACCCGATCATCACCTGGTGTCTCGGCATGACGAACTGTCGCAACGGTGCATACTCAGGGAGAACACTTATACCTTGAAATTTTAGCGAGAGATCATCTTATAATGCTACCGTCGTACTAAGCAAAATAAGATGCATAAAGGATAAACATCACATGCAATCAAATAAGTGATATGATATGGCCATCATCATATTGTGCCTTTTGATCTCCATCTCTAAAGCACTGTCATGATCACCATCATCACCGGCTTGACACCTTGATATCCATCGAAGCATCGTTGTCGTATCGCCAACTATTGCTTCTACGACTATCGCTACCGCTTAGTGATAAAGTAAAGAAATTACATGGCGATTGCATTTCATACAATAAAGCGACAACCATATGGCTCCTGCCAGTTGCCGATAACTGCGTTACAAGACATGACCATCTCATAAAACAATTTATATAATCATGTCTTGACCATATCACATCACAACATGCCCTGCAAAAACAAGTTAGACGTCCTCTACTTTGTTGTTGCAAGTTTTACATGGCTGCTACGGGCTTCTAGCAAGAACCGTTCTTAACTACGCATCAAAACCACAACGTAGTATAGTGATTGCTTTTTGATCTTCAGAAAGAACCATGTTCATTGAAACCGATTCAACTAAAGTTGGAGAAACAGAAACCCACTAGCCACCTGTGTGCGAATCACGTTGGTAGAACCAGTCTCACGTAAGCGTACACGTAATGTCAGTCTGAGCCGCTTCATCCAACAATACCGCTGAATCAAGAATCAACTCGTGATGGCAAGCAATATGTATATACCTACACCCACAACTCCTTTGTGTTCTACTCGTGCATATAACATCTACGCATAGACCGGCTCGGATGCCACTGTTGGGGAATGCAGTATTTCAAAAAAGTTCCTACAATCACGCAAGATCTATCTAGGAGATGCATAGCAACAAGAGGGGAGAGTGTGTCTACGTACCCTCGTAGACCGAAAGCGGAAGCGTTAAGTAACGCGGTTGATGTAGTTGAACGTCTTCGCGATCCAACCGATCAAGTACCAAACGCACGTCACCTCCGTGATCAGCACATATTCAGCTCGGTGACGTCCCTCGAGCTCTAGATCCAGCTGAGGCTGAGGGAGAGTTTCGTCAGCACGATGGCATGGTGACAGTGATGATGAAGTTACCGATGCAGGGCTTCGCCTAAGCACTACGACAATATGACCGAGGTGGAAAACTGTGGAGGGGGGCACCGCACACGGCTAAAGATAAACTTGTGTGTCTATGGGGTGCCCCTCCCCCGTATATAAAGGAGGGGAGGAGGAGGGCTGGCCACAAGGGGCGCACCCAAAGGGGGTATTCCTACTCCTAGTAGGAGTAGGTTTCCCCCTTTCCTAGTCCAAGTAGGAGAAGAAGGAAGGAGAGGAGAGGAGAGGGCGAAGGAAATAGGGGGGCGCCGTCCCCTCCCTAGTCCAATTCTGACCAGCCCATGGGGGCGCGCGTGGCTTCCCCTTGTGGCCCTTCTCTCCTTTCCACTAAGGCCCATGAAGGCCCAATACTTCCCCCCGGCGAATTCCCGTAACTCTCCGGTACTCCGAAAAATACCTGAACCACTCAGAACCTTTCCGATGTCAGAATATAGCCTTCCAATATATTGACCTTTACGTCTCGACCATTTCGAGACTCCTCGTCATGTCCGTGATCTCATCCGGGACTCTGAACAAACTTCAGTCATCAAATCACATAACTCGCAATACATATCGTCATCGAACATTAAGCGTGCGGACCCTACAGGTTCAAGAACTATGTAGACATGACCGAGACATATCTCCAGTCAATAAACAATAGCGGAACTTGGGCGCTCATATTGGCTCCTACATATTGTACGAAGATCTTTATCGGTTAAACCGCATAACAACATACGTTATTCCCTTTGTCATCGGTATGTTATTTACCCGAGATTCGATCATCGGTATCATCATACCTAGTTCAATCTCGTTATCGGCAAGTGTCTTTACTCGTTCCGTAATGCATCATCCCGTAACTAACTCATTAGTCACATTGCTTGCAAGGCTTATAGTGATGTGCATTACCGAGAGGGCCCAAAGATACCTCTCCGACAATCGGAGTGACAAATCCTAATCTCGATCTATGCCAACTCAACAAACACCATCGGAGACACCTATAGAGCATCTTTATAATCACCCAGTTACGCTGTGACGTTTGATAGCACACTAAGTGTTCCTCCAGTATTCGGGAGTTGCATAATCTCATAGTCATATGAACATGTATAAGTCATGAAGAAAGCAATAGCAATAAAGTAAACGATCATAGTGCTAAGCTAACGGATGGGTCTTGTCCATTACATCATTCTCTAATGATGTGATCTCGTTCATCAAATGACAACACATGTCTATGGTCAGGAAACTTAACCATCTTTGATTAACGAGCTAGTCAAGTAGAGGCATACTAGGGACACTCTGTCGTCTATGTATTCACACATGTACTAAGTTTCTGGTTAATACAATTCTAGCATGAATAATAAACATTTATCATGATATAAGGAAATATAAATAATAACTTTATTATTGCCTTTAGGGCATATTTCCTTCAGAAGTGATCAAAAATCGAGGAGGTCTCGATATGAGGAGAAGGAGGAGAGGCAAGAGCTCAAACTTGGGGATGAACAAGGCACCCCAAGTAAATATTCAAGTAGACTCAAACGTCTAAGCTTGGGGATGCCCTAGAAGGCATCCCATCTTTCTTCAACAAGTATCGGTATGTTTTCTCTTTGTTTCGTTCACGTGGTATGTGTAAATATTGGAGCGTCTTTTGTGTTTAGTTTTGATTTTTATTTTATGAACCATGCTGGTATGAGATAGTCCATGGTGGATTTATAGAATGCTCATTGCACTTCACCTATATCTTTTGAGTATGGCTTTATAGAATGCTTCATGTGCTTTACTTATATCATTTGAAGTGTGGATTGCCTGTTTCTCTTCACATAGAAAACCGTTGTTTGAAGAATGATCTTTTGCTTCACTTATATTTATTAGAGCATGGTCTTTTGTAGAAATAATTAAACTCTCATGCTTCACTTATATCTATTTAGAGAGTTAAAAGGAATTAGTCAATTGCATGGTTAGTCATAAAATCGTACATAAAACTTATGGATCACCGAATATAATATGTTTGATTCCTTGCAATAGTTTTGCGATATAGAGATGGAATATGTGGGAGGTACTAGTAAACGATTGTGGTTAGTAAGAATATTGGTGTTAAGGTTTGTGATTCCCGAAGGATGCACGTATAGTCTCTCGTTATGCTATGATGTTGGAGCATGATTTATTATTGATTGTCTTCCTTATGAGTGGCGGTCGGGGACGAGTGATGGTCTTTTCCTACTAATCTATCCCCCTAGGGGCATGCGTTGTAGTACTTTGCTTCGAGGGCTAATAAACTTTTGCAATAAGTATATGATTTCTTTATGACAAATGTGAGTCCATGGATTATACGCACTCTTACATTTCCGCAATTTTCTAGCCTCTACGGTACCGTGCATTTCCCTTTCTCACATCAAGAGTCGGTGCAAACTTCGCAGGTGCATCCAAACCCCGTGATATGATACGCTCTATCACACATAAGCCTTATTATATCTTCCTCAAAACAACCACCAGACCTACCTATTATGGCCTTTCCATAGCCATTCCGAGATATATTTCCATGCAACTTCCACCGCTTCTGTTTTGATGACTTGAGCATTCATTGTCATATTGATTTGCATGATCGTAAGATAGCTAGCATGATATTTCCATGGCTTGTCTGTTTTTTGATATCATTGTTATGCTAGATCATTGCACATCCTGGTACACTGCCAGAGGCATTCATATAGAGTCATATTTTGTTATAGGTATCGAGTTGTAATATTGAGTTGTAAGTAAATAGAAGTGTGATGATCATCAATTTTCATTATTAGAGCGTTGCCCCAGTGAGGAAAGGATGATGAAAACTATGATTCCCCCAAAATTCGGGATGAGACTCCAGACAATGAGAGAAAAATATGAAAAAAGAAATAAAAAGAAAATAAAGAGAGATGGGGCATGCTAGTTCCACACTTGTGCTTCAAAGTAGCAACATGTTTTTCATATGGAGAGTCTCCTATGTTGTCACTTTCATATACTAGTGGGAATTTTTCATTATAGGATTAGATGCACACCCACTTAGTTTTCATATTGAGCTTTCATACACTTATAGCTCTTAGTGCATTCGTTGCATGACAATCCCTACTCCTCACGTTGATATCAATTGACGGGCATCTCCATAGCCAGTTGGTTAGCCGCGTTGATGTGAGGCTTTCTTACTTTTTTGTCCTCTCTATATTCACCCCCATCATCATAATCTATTCCACCCGTAGTGCTATATCCCAGGCTTGTGCTCATGTATTGCGTGAGGGTTGAAAAAGCTGAAGCGCGTTAAAAAGTATGAATCAATTGCTCGACTTGTCATTGGGGTTGTGCATGATAAATACTTTGTGCTAAGAAGACAGAGCTTGACAACACTATATGATTTTGTAGGGATAGCTTTCTTTAGCGTTGATATTCTTAAAGACATGATTGTTTGTCGGGATGGCTGAGTATTGATGTCTTGATGTCAAATTATAGACTATTGCTTTGAATCACTTATGTATTAATATACATGCCATGACTAGACATATGATCAAGTTTATGCTAGGTAGCATTCCACATAAAAAAATATTTTTTATCATTTACCTACTCGAGGACGAGCAGGAATCACTACAAAAAAATACACTTTTGTGATGATACGTGTTTGTCACAGTAGGTCACGTTTTCTGTCATGCATGTACATCCATGACAAATTTATGACAGAATGAAGATAGTCATACCTGTGCTATCACAGAAGTGTTTCATGACATTACCAAAATTATCATCACGGAAGTGTCCACTTCCATGATGATAAATGGCGCGTCATCAAAGTGCTTTCGTCAAGGGTGACTGACACGTGGCATCCACCGTAACGGGTCACGTTAAGCTATCGTGTCCGGTTTCGGATCCGATAACCCGTTAACATCCCGGACCAATGGGGATTTTTCACGTGTAAAATTCTCATTGGCCGGAGGAAACATGTGTTGGCTCACCGTTGGGACAGATGTCATCCACTCATTGGACACGAGGCACCTATGATAGGTCGACACATGGAACGGCCCAACAATGGCCCATTCCGGTGAAAAAGGCTGCCCTAGTAAAAATTAGCCAGCCGACCCATATAAGGCCTACTTGTGTTAGGTCATTTAAGCCCACGACCCATACGAGATGTGCCAATTCAGCCCGTCAATGGCCCATTAAAGATTTGACACCATTGCGGCCCATTGTTAGTTCGAGCCCATTAACAGCCCGCTATATATTTGGGCTCAATATCGGCCCGATGTGATTTCGGCCTGTTAACGACCCATTCAAGGGATGGCCCAATGTCGGTGTCAAAACCGGCGGATCTCGGGTAGGGGGTCCCGAACTGTGCGTCTAAGGTCGATGGTAACAGGAGACAGGGGACACGATGTTTACCCAGGTTCGGGCCCTCTCTATGGAGGTAATACCCTACGTCCTGCTTGATTGATATTAATGAATACGAGTATTACAAGAGTTGATCTACCTCGAGATCTTAATGGCTAAACCCTAGAGGTCTAGCTTGTATGGCTATGGTAATGAATATATCCCTCCGGACTAAGTCCTCCTGTTTATATAGACACCGGGAGGATCTAGGGTTACACAAGGTCGGTTACAAAGAAAGGAATCTACATATTTGGTCGCCAAGCTTGCCTTCCACGCCAAGGAGAGTCCCTTCCGGACACGGGTGTAGTCTTTGGTCTTCGTATCTTCACAGCCCATCAGTCCGGCCCATGGCTAACAGGTCGGGCGCCCAAGGACCCCTTAGTCCAGGACTCCCTCAGTAGCCCCTGAACCTGGCTTCAATGAAAACATATCCGGTGCGTAGATCTGTATTCGGCATTGCAAGGCGGGTTCCTCCTTCCGAATTCCAAGATAGTCTTCGGACGTATTGAACGTGTCCGTACCTATAACACACACAACACACACAACCGTAGAGAAAATATAATAATCCTAGAGTACAATCTACTGACAACTTTTTACAACATGACATCACGTCTGCCCAGTCATAATTTCGAACCAGTCTTCGCCTGCCGCTCAACATTTCGAGACGCGGTTGCCCTTGGCACGTCTTGTCGAAGAATAGATCGTGTCCCCTTATTGCGGGATTCTCATCAATACGGGCTTGGGTAACCCAACCGTGCCATTTACACAGCCCTTGGGAGTAGGCGAACTTTAAGGCGAGTGGGGAGGCGTTCAATATTCACTGCCCTTATAAGGAGATAAGAATCCCCTTCCTTCTCCCACGCCTTCTCTCTTCCTCTGCCCTTCCACTCTTGAGCTCCAGTGCCCAAGTTCTCATCTTTTTCCCACTTGAGCAAGCACTCAACCATGTCCGATCCGGAGGTCAAGGCAAGTGGATGGCCTCCTCTGTCGGGGAGAAGGACATTGCCGAGCTTCGGGCGGCCGGGTACCTGGCGAAGGAAATCGCCCACCGCCTTCCAGCCAAGGGACAAATCGTCCCCATACTGAAGCCCAGCGAGAGGGTAGTATTCATCCCCCATTTCCTCCGCGGGCTAGGGTTTCCACTCCACCCTTTCGTCCGAGGGCTGATGTTCTACTACAGGATAGCCGAACTCCTTCCTCAATATCTCGGCGTTCATCATCGTGTGTGAGGCCTTCCTCCGCATCCAACGCCACTTCGGGCTGTGGCTCAAAATCTTCAATGTGAATCCAAAGGTAGTGGATGGCCAGCACGCGGAGTGCGGAGGCGCCATGGTGAGCAAGCTGACCAATGTCTCCTGGCCAAAAGGCTCTTTCGTGGAGACTGTCAAGGAATGGCAAAAACAATGGTTCTACATCACAGAACCCCGCGATGCCACCTGGACCGTGGCTGCCGAATTCAACTCCGGCGCTCCCATGCGACTCACCTCCTCGGTCGAGAAGAGCCCGAACTAGTGTTCGTCAGACGAGCTGATAGCACTGCAAACATGCATCCAAAGCATGGTGGACAAAGACATCAAGCTCGTCGATATAATCCAAGTGATGCTGGTGCACCGGATCCTCCCCTGCCAGAGCTGGAGCCGCCCTCTATGGGAGTTCAATCAAAAGAAGCACCATACCCTGGAGAGGCTCTTCGAAACAACTCACGAAGATGCCTGGAAGTTGCTCTTCAAGGGAAACGAGATACCGCCGGCCACATATTCGGACCGCGGGCACGACATTAACCACCTCCCCAACGAGGTATGTTATCTTTAACACATCCCCTACTTGCTTGTTTCGAGGATGATATCTAAGCAATTATTATCATTGCTTCTTCAGAACTGGATGAAGAGGGCGAAGAAGATCCGGTGTCTAGCTTTGCTGCCCGAAGAACCAGTCATCCCGTATTTAACTAAGATGCTGGAACCGGCGCCCTATAAGGCGGCAGAGAAGAAGGCCCATGGGAAGGCCAAGGGGGTCCGGAGTGGCCCCCGCCACAAGGGCGCTTCGGACGCGACGCCCGAAAACAAGACCAGCTCCTCCGTCGCCAAAGACGACAATGGTGAGGAGGAGGAAAGCGATTCTCCCCCTGATGGGGGGAGGAAGAAGAGGGCGGCCTCCACAATTCTGTAGGCGGAGGTGCCCAAGAAGGCGAAAGGCCCACTCGTGGGCAGCTCCGCATGGGACGTCGAAAGCAGTCCGGAGCAACGCCCCCGCACTAAGCCTCGGGCTGCATCGTAAATGCTAAGACTCATATCTGCCCATAAACCAAGCCTCTCCTCCTCGTTGTATTGACATGATTGGTTACGTTATTACAGTCCGGCCCATGACCGCCCCAACGATCCTCGCCAGGAGGTTCGTTGGATTCACAGGCGATGGCCAGCGAGTCACCACCGGCCGCTCACTCCCCCAAGGCCAAGGACGACGCGGAGGTGCTGTCCCGAAGGACTTTCCTGGGCCGGGGAGAGGCTCAGGAGGCGCCAGAAGGTGATGCCTCCGTCGCCGGACACCAGCGGGAGCCCATCCCCACAGAGACTGCTGGTGAGGAGGGCCGTATTCAGTTCGACCCTCAGCCGAACTCCATTGCGGAGACCAGTATGGCTCCAGAATCTGGCACGCAACCTCCTTCGAAAGAAGGGGGTATGTCTATTCGGCCGGTGACCCCTGTCCAACCAGGGGCACCGGATAATCTGCTGGAAGCACTACGAGGCACTTCCATATGGACGAGCACCGTGTTCTTATGGGCATGGTAATTGAAAGGGTTCAGTCCACCAAGAGCAGACTAACCGAAGCCTACAACAGCTTGCTGACAGGTTTTGAGGTAAGCGGTGCAAGAAGAGAAAATCCCAATATAGACAGTAGCCCCTGAGACACTGTCCGGTGTTCAAAAAGAAAAGCCGGATAGAGGATCAAACCTTTATTGCAGGAAACTAACTAAATTGTTTGAAATGAATACACAGGCGTCACTGTTGGCTGCAGCCTCACATACTGTCGAGGTCTCTGAACTGAAGTGGAGACTGGAGCAGGCCAAGGAGGAGCTCGACCAGGTGAGGAGGCGGCTCCAAGAAAAAGAAGGTATGTGATAACCCGTTATGTATTCGAAAAAAGTAAATGCCATGCATTTGACCGAAGTGCCATGACATGTGCAGAAGCGACGACCGAGGTCGAGGCGCTGGTTGAAGCCGAGGGGAAGGCTGTCAAGGAGCAGGCCGCCCGTAAGAGGCTCAAGGTCCGGGTCAACAAAGTCCAACAGGAGCTCCAGGACGCGGTGAGGAAGTGCGAGACCTTGGAGCACAATGCGTCGGCTCAAGAGGCTGAACTCGCCAAGGCTCATAAGAGTGCAGAGACGGCCCGGAGTGAAGCCCAGGGCGCCCTCCAGGAGATCCAGGAGGCCAGGAAGATCACAACGGGTAAGGCATTCAATATGCAAAGCAAGGATGTGAAGAGGAAATATCTTTTACTGACCCGGATTCGGAGTTCTCTAGGGGCTTTTGTTGATCTGCCACGCAGTGTGACCGAAGCCGCGGAGTTCTTCCGAGCCGAAGAAGGGGGCTCCATGGAGAAGCTGTTCTGGTCACAATATCTTGCGCCGGAACATCCGGTGCCCTTCAGCGATCAGCTAAAACAGCTGGTCGACCTGCATAGGGTGGCCGAACTGGCCATGAAGGATTTAACAATCTGGCTGTAGCCAGCCGAAGCTATACCCAGCAGTTACTTCAGCCTCGTGAAGAGGCTGGTTGATGCTTGTCCTCGGCTGGGCGTCATCAAATGGTCCGTCTGCATTGAAGGCGCGCGTCTGGCCTTCTCCTATGTCAAGGTCTGGTGGGTGAAGATGGACGCCGTCAAGTTGGCGACCGAGGGGCCGCCTGAGGGCAAGGAGCACCACACACTGGAGTGATACTTTGGCGATGTCTTGAAGGGGTTCTGCATTGTTGCGGATCAATGTGCGAAAGAAACGATCTTTGAATGAATATATTCGAGTTCCTTCTGCCTTGTATGATAGAACAAAGTGGGTTTGTAATATAATGCTTGTTATGTTTTTAAATTTTACCTCCTGTGCGGCTGTGTTGTATGAAATCTGAGGGTTAACTAGTCGTCGGCTTTTGCCCCCCACGTAGGTAGTATGGAGGTGTTCGGGGTGGAATCTAAACAATCTTGATCCAATTTTATGGTCCTTGAAGGAGTTGTTTAGCGCAACGAATCAGGCAACTAGACTATGCGGCTTTAACACCCTCACTTAGCCCCTAGTATCCAAACATGGGCGCAACCCCTAGTATCCAAACTAGAGTGCTATAAGCGTCTGATCGGGAAGTATCGATCCTTCGCGTAATGCGGAAGAAATCTCCAACGATTTGCAACCTCCGAACAGCTGACTGGCTCTCGCCGCATCATGACAGTCAGTTTTCGGCTTTCTCTACCGAGGTGCTCCTTTGGATAAACCAAGGCAAAATCGCAGTAGTTCTCCCTTTACTACCTTAGCTGATATAGCGGAACGTAAGGTAGCAAGCACAGGAGCCGGGCAATCCAACTATTGACCAAAGACATGATTCAGAGCCAATGCATATAATGCTAAATTCGGGGTGCCGAACTATACTTATAAAAAGTGTTCGGACTTTTGTTGCCATTGTGTGGGGTGCTATGAAGCCCCTGGCAAACATCAAATGTACCGAAGTGTACGGGTGCTACCTGATAAAGTTACCAGAAAAGACAAAACAGGAAGAAAAAGAAGAACAAGTGATAAGCTAGGGCCATAAAATTTGAGCCGCAAACTGTTCTTATTATAATTTCATTGGTGCGTTAAAGCGCGTTTATACAAGTAATACAATAAGCAGGAGGCTAGTTACTGTGCCTTAACCAAGGGAGATATGCACGTGGGTCCTGAAAACAGGTAGAGTGATCGTTAATGAAACCACCTAGAGAAGTCCCCCATATGCCTGTGCTTCTTGCTGCCTTGGTGTCTTTGTCCTTCAAGAGTACCGGTGATCAGGCCATCAGATGGGGCCTGCGGGATTGAAACCTGAAAAGGAAACGAATAAAAGTGAAAGTATGTCTGTATCCAGTGTCGGTTAAGCGGTACTGTGGATCACAAGCTAGCTATGCCTCAGTCGATGCCCATGGAATTTTGAGTGCGTAGTTATGTACACGCGGTGTGAATGCCACCACTTGATCGGGACTGAGACAGAGGCCGGATTGCTAGTAGAGCTCCTGACGAGCCGAGCTGTCCTGCTACAGGGTCGTCCGGATCCTCTTGATGGTGTCCGTGGGATCGGCAGCCGAATGAAGGTTCTGCTTGAGAAGGCCGCTCTGTACTTCTGCTGCTAAGGCAGCTGTGTGCTCTTCTGTATGGAGGGAGTGTTCCATATTTCCATTGACTGTTATGACGCCACGTGGGCCGGGCACCTTGAGCTTGAGATAAGCATAAGGTGGTACTGTGTTAAATCGGCCGAATGCGGTTCGTCCGAGCAGCGCATGATAGCCGCTGCGAAAGGGGACGATATCGAAGATTAACTCCTCGCTTCGGAAGTTGTTCGGAGATCCAAAGACAACCTCTAGTGTGATTGAGCCCATGTGGCGGGCCTCTACGCCCGGTATGACTCCTTTGAAGGTAGTCTTTGTGGGTTTGATCCGTGATGGATGAATGCCCATTTTGCACACTATATCCTGATAGAGCAAGTTGTGGCTGCTGCCATAGTCCATCAGGACTCGCGTTAGGTGGAACCCATCAATTATTGGGTCCAGGACCAGTGTGGCTGAATCGCCGTGACGGATGCTGGTCGGATGATCCCGGCGATCAAAAGTGATCGGGCATGATGACCATGGATTGAATTTTGGGGCGACTGGCTCTATCGTGTAGACGTCCCTGAGTGCGCTCTTGCGCTCCCTCTTGGGGATGTGTTTAGCATATATCATGTTCACCGTTTTGACCCGAGGGGGAAACTTCTGTCCCCTTGTGTTTGGCTGTAGGGGCTCCTCGTCATCGTCCTCGCTCTGCTATCCCTTTTCCTTGTTCTCGTCATTTAACTTGCCGGCTTGCTTAAAAACCCAACAATCTCTGTTGGTATGGTTGGCTGGTTTGTCTGGGGTGCCATGGATTTGGCACGAACGGTCGAGTATGCGGTCTAGGCTGGATGGTCCCTGATTGTTTCTCTTGTACGGTTTCTTCCGCTGGCTGGACTTGGAGCCGCTGAATCCGGCGTTGATTGTAGTGTCGTCGGTATTATTACCATTGCTTCGGTGCTTGTGTCTGTTACGTCGGAGCTTTCCGTTGCTGATTTTGGCCTTAGAGGGGTCTGCGTCGTTGGCCGTATTTTTACTACGAGCCAGCCAGCTGTCATCACCCGCATAAAAGCGGGTGATAAGTGCCGTGCAGGCTTCCATAGATTTCGGCTTTTCTTGGCCGAGGTGGCGGGCGAGCCATTCATCACGGATGCTATGTTTAAAGGCCGCTAGAGCTTCGGCATCCGAACAGTCGACGATCTGATTCTTTTTGGTTAGGAACCTAGTCCAAAATTTCCTGGCTGACTCTCCAGGTTGTTGGACTATGTGGCTTAAGTCATCGGCGTCTGGTGGCCGGACATATGTACCTTGGAAGTTGTCAAGGAAAGCTTCTTCCAAGTCCTCCCAGCTGCCGATAGACTTTTCAGGCATGCTATTTAACCAGTGCCGAGCTGGCCCTTTGAGCTTTAGTGGGAGGTATTTGATAGCGTGGAGGTCATCTCCGCGGGCCATGTGGATATGGAGAATAAAATCCTCGATCCATACCGCGGGGTCGGTTGTTCCGTCATATGATTCAATGTTAACGGGTTTGAACCCTTCGGGGAATTCATGATCCATTACTTCATCGGTGAAGCAAAGGGGGTGTGCAGCGCCTCTATCGGGCCGCGTCGCGACATAGCTCCGATGGAGTCCATCTGCGGTTGTCGGCTCGGGTGTGACTAGGTTTGTCACGTCTGAATAGGTAGCCATCATCACATGTCGAGGAACGTCCTCATGATCCGTAAGTCGATCGGGTATATCCTGCTTTATTGTTCAGGTCATGTCGAAGGTCATATGTGTGACCGTGAGCCGATTTACCTCTGCCTTTGCGATGAGGCGGGACGGGCTGGTGTTCGGCTTGAGTTGCCGCTTTGTCCCGTCCACGTGGTGGTCGGTCAGCCGCATTGCGCGATGGTGGTATGTGTTCCGGCACCTCATCGTCGAACTGAGGTAGTAATTTGCATTTCGGGTAGCTTTTGGCCGGGCGCTTGAGGCCGTATTCTTCGGCTGCTAGGACGTCGGTCCATTTAGCGTTGAGCAGATCTTGGTCAGCTTGGAGCTGCTACTGCTTCTTTTTCAGGCTCATTGCAGTGGCTACTAGCTGGCGCTTGAAGCACTCCTGCTCAAGAGGTTCCTCAGGCACGATGAAATCCTCGGTGCCGAGGCTCGCCTCATCTTCGGAGAGCGGAAGATAATTACTGTCCTCCGAGTCCTCGTGCGTGTCCTGTCTACAAGGGCTAACCTGCCCATCTTCCCGTTCATCCCGTTCGGTAGCTACATCAACGGGGTCTTTGTTGTCTTCGGCACCTTTCAGAGTGTTATCTTCTCCTGTGCTGGTGTTGCTATCTTTACTGCAGCGTGACTTAGAGCGGCGCCGCTGACGCCGGCATTTCGATTGTATCTCAGGAGGTTTATCCTCAACTGGGTCTTCTTTGTCATCGCCGCTATTCTCCTTTGGTACATCCACCATGTACACATCATACGAAGAAGTGTCCGTCCAGCATCAGGTAAATGGCGGATTTTGGTCTTGCTCCTCATCAGCATCGCCGTCCATACCGTTGATGTCTTCGGAGTCGTAATCAAGCATGTCGGTTAGGTCCTTGACAGTGGCTATGAAGTGGGTGGCGGGTGGGAAGCAAAATTCTCGATCATCAGACCCCAGTCCGAACTGGACAGAGTTCGACTATGAGTCCCCCGCCAAGGACAAGCTTTTTAATGAGTTTAGCATATCGCCCAAAGGCGAGTGCTGGAAGATGTCTACGGCGCTGAATTCGAAGATCGATAAGCGATCGAGTTCGGCATCCGCAGGCTCACATGGTTCGAAACTTATAACCAGAGATGAGTCCGGAGTTCCGATGACACAAATATGGTGTGGGGTTAAGCCCATGTGCGGCTCCAACGCCGGGGAATCTGTGGCCGCCGTGGTGGGGTCGAGCCTTCGATCCTTGGATGCCGCAGTGTGCTCTGGATCTAAGGCCAGAGTGGTTACCGGAGCTATCTCCTGGATACAGTATGACAACAGATTTAAGTCATGTTCGTCAAGGTGGCCAGGAGCGGTCGCCGCGGTCTCGAATATGGCAAAGATCAAATCTCCAGGGATGTCCACAACGTAATTCAAGCTCCCAAACCTGACCTGATGGCCAGGGGCGTAGCTCTCGATCTGCTCCAGGTGGCCAAACAAGTTGGCCCATAGTGCGAAGCCACCGAACAGGAAGATCTGTCTGGGGAGGAAGGTTTCTCCCTGGCCAGCGCCATTGTTGACGATTGAAGGGGCCATCAAACCTTTCGTCGACGGCACAGTGGAACTCTCAATGAAAGCACCAATGTCGGTGTCAAAACTGGTGGATCTCGGGTAGGGGGGTCCTGAACTGTGCGTCGAAGGTCAATGGTAACAGGAGACAGGGGACACGATGTTTACCCAGGTTCGAGCTCTCTCTATGGTGGTAATACCCTACGTCCTGCTTGATTGATATTGATGAATACGAGTATAACAAGAGTTGATCTGCCTCGAGATCGTAATGGCTAAACCCTAGAGGTCTAGCTTGTATGGCTATGGTAATGAATATATCCCTCCAGACTAAGTCCTCCGGTTTATATAGACACCGGGAGGATCTAGGGTTACACAAGGTCGGTTACAAAGAAAGGAATCTACATAGTTGGTCGCCAAGGTTGCCTTCCACGCCAAGGAGAGTCCCATCCGGACAGGGGTGCAGTCTTCGGTCATCGTATCTTCACATCCCATCAGTCCGGCCCATGGCTAACAGGCCGGACGCCCGAGGACCCCTTAGTCCAGGACTCCCTCAGCCAATTTCCAGGATGTACATCTTTCGGCCTTTTAGCGACCCATTTAAGTGTTGGGCCAACTTCCATCCCGGTGTGTCTTTTAGCCTGTTGACGGCCCATAAATGAGTTGGTCCATTTGTAGTCGGACCTTAGTTTCGGCCTTTTAGTGACCCATTTAAGTGTTGGGCCAATTCCCGGCCTGGTGTGTCTTTCAGCCTGTTGACGACCCATAAATGAGTTGGGCCGTTTGTAGTCGGACCTGGGTTTTGGCCTGTTAATGGCCCATGCTCTTCATGGTCCAATACCAGCCCGGTTTCTCTTTTGGCCCGCTAAAGGCACACAACACTGTTGGGCCATTTAGTGTACGACCTAATTTTCGGCCTCTTAGCGGCCCATGCTCTTCATGGTCCAGTACGACCCCGCTGTCTCTTTCGGCCTGCTAAAGGCCCACAGTATAGTTGGGCCATATGTAGCCCGACCTTAGTAACGACTTGTTAATGGCCCGTGAAATCAAATGGGCCCACTTGTTGCCCGCTTTGATGTCGGCCTGTTAACGACCCAGGAGGTAAGAGGGCCGACCGTTAACTTTCGGCCTGGTAACGGCCCATTAATTTAATGGGCCCACTAAAGTTCGTACATGTCTTTAGGCCCAATTAGATAATTCGAGCCCATTACAACGAGCAATTATGCATAGGACCAAAACCGAGCAAGCAAAGGTACATCATATAGGAAAAAATGTTGCACATCTAGCATATATTACAGGAAATTACATCCACTGGCAATCAAAGATTGATGCTAGTGTAAATAAATGAACAGAACCTAACGATCTACAACGTCACAATTTGCAACTCAGCGCGGATGACGCCCATAAGCATGTGGGCAAGTTCTAGCTGCTTTGCTACACTGTCTCTAGTTGTTGTTGCACACGAATGTGCACCTCTGATTCCTCCACCATTTCCATCATTGCTTCAGCCATTAATTGGTTCACAAACATACAATTTTCCGTTGCATTCGAGACAGAAGAAACTGAACAAATTCAGATGACGATTTTGGCAGGCTTGTATTATTGATAGTGGAGAGTGTCTCGACCACTGCATCATAACATAAATTAGGAGGGGAACCGAATAGATTAATCATGAGTTATTGCCATATTACCTAGCCTAGATTTATTGGAAAGAAACAATGGGGTTGCCTTGCTATTTTCAGATTTTGTCTTCTTATCTTTAGCAACATGCACCAAATTAACACACTAGCATTGCTATCATTGGCCAGGTCAGATAATAGGAAAGCAACATTGACACAACAAACATTTGGGCAAGTAGCCTACACCAAATTAACACAATATGGCAGAACTATCATCAGCCAGGTAAGGTAATACGAAAGCAACATTGACAAAATGAATGAATGGGCAACTAGAGTAGCACTACAATTCAATAATGTGCATGATATGAGATAGTACACTCATGCAGCTCAGTATGCAAAACTACCAGGCAGTTTTCCTTACAAAAATCAACATTGGCACCTTTAACATTTTGCTACAACTGATTTTAGATCAGATAAAGGTTGGATTCATGCAGATTAACAAAATACATGCTGATGTACAAATATAGTGATATACAATAGGTACTTACATCATTGGAGCACAGAGAATTCCCGCAAGATATTTTCCTCGAATACGATCTCAATGGAGGAAGTCTTCTATCGTTTAACCTTATTTTCTAGAAGAGAGATGTGTAAGAAACATGTAGAAAATATGATTAGAATGCTATAAAATTTCATGATGCGAGGATACGCACACACTTCTTAGAATGGAGTTGACATATTTTTGCTGGACTGGAGCGGACTAGTTCTTTGGCCACTTGAATCTGCTTATTATCAGTGGGAGTTGGGTTTCTCTGTGCTAGAGCAGTATCTATGAAAACTGGAGTTGGTTTATTATCTCTTGGCTTTTGGATCTTTTGCAAAGACCTGGTTTGTAACCCTTCAGATTCTAACATAGACGTCTTCCCCTTGCATGCCTTATATAGAAGAATGGTGCTTCAATTATAAAACATGCTACAATAGAGACATAATAGGTACTGAAGAATAGAAAGGCATGACATATTGACATGTATTCCCTCCATTCGGAAATAAATGGATGGGTCTATGCGTATTTCAGTTCTAGATACATCCAGTTTTATCCATTTCTGCGACATGTAATCCGGACGGAGGGAGTATGATGTAAGAGCTAGGGATACGACAGGACAACAGTGTAAAAAAACACTACTTGAATGTAAAACTGTATGCTAATGGAATACATACAGAAAAACACTAAGGCAACATATGCGTGTATGATTGGGAAACTAAGATGGCATTGCAAGAGACCACTAGAACAACACTTCAATGTAAAAAAACATGGTATGGTGGATAGGTGAAGTACATACTGATGAATAACAATGCCGCATGATGTCCAAACTAAGCAGATGGCATTGCGATAGAGTAGAATGACAATACTTGAATTTGAAAACATGTTATCATGAATGGAATAGGTAGTGAAAAACAGGAAGGCATGTCATATTTACATGCATGATCAACAGGCTAAGCACAAGGCATTGCAACAGAGTAGATGCACTCTAGGACATTATATGCATGTTGTACCCATATCAAGGGCCAAGTTAGAGCAAGGACCTTATGGGGTGAAGAGGATTCATCATCTTTCTGCAAGTCTTGTGAAGAACTGCCTTTACATGTTCCATCATATTGGGTATCATTGACGTCAAGTTTGTTGGCCGTTACATTGCTCCGTGAGGTTCTTGAGGATAAATCAGTGTGTGCAATTATATCTAGCATGCATGGAAGACAACTAGTAGTTAGATTTATGTAATGAGTGCCTATAGGAGACGAGATAAATAGTAGGACTGGGGTTAACTAGCTGCAACATGTCTCAAAAACTAAAGGGAGAACATAGATGAAAGATACATATATTTATCGTTTGTACTCGAGATTAACTAGATAGCACACAAAAGTATTAAGGAACAACATATGTTATACTAGAAGTGGTATAATACTATAATCAGCAGCCTGTGGGATAGCATTGGCTGATGGATGATAACTATGGAACATCGTTACCTAAAGAACAAGTCTCTTAGCTGAACTATGGAACAACGTTAAGTCCTGAACAAGACCCGCAAGAGATCAGCATGAATATACAGTGAAATGTGATAATCTATTTTCCATGCTTAGATGAATAACAAAGCCATAAATATTGCACACAAGTAATATGATGGTACAACCTATCTGGCCGCCATCCATAGGAGTGAGCATCATGTGCTGAATTGTCGATTCCCCTGTAGTTGTTGTGGTTGTCCATGTCGGGCACGCACATTCGATGCAAGGAACTGTTGAGTGGGGACTATAGCTCCCTTCTGGTGTATGCTTCCCTTGTTGGAGCAACTGCGGTGAGTCGGAAGACGGTGTGGCTGAAGATGCAGAAAATGCATAATGTTAAGAACGTCACATATCTCTGATATGAAGAAATACCCTAAGAGATCAACAGCAAGGTACGAGAGTGGTCACACGTCTGTTGACTGAAGATTAAATTGGGGTCACATGATTTTATTTTATTTTGGTACTGTCCGATCTATGCCGGATGGCTTGATGACCGTCTTGTGCCTCCCGGCTGACACTGTTTGGAATCTTCCCCGAAGAGCCAGCGACCACCGGCAGATCAGCCTGCCTCCGCCGTTCGTGGCCCCGACCAAAACCCCGCTCCCCGCCCCACCGCACTGCCATGGTTGTGCCACCCCCGGGCCAATCCACAAAGACTCGTCGTCATCCAGATCCGACGGTGGAAGTACCTTCAACCCACGCAACTCTAAGATAGCCATCTAAGTGTTGCTTCTGCGGCGAACTTGCGCCCCCGCACCCTTACGTTAGACACTAGCCAACCGGCAGCCTAGGAGCTCCATCGGCTCGAGGGGTGCTGCTTCCCGTTGGGAATCGATTGGCCCAGAATAAAATTCAAACAACTGATGCCTAAATAAAGTGATTTGAGATGAGGGTGCGACCTATCTGGCGGCCCGGTGAAGTAGGCAGCTCCGGCTGCCTAGTCGATGAGGCCGGTGCGGTTGCGGTGGCTACCGGTGGCAGGGAAGCAAAGATGTCATGATGGTCGACGGCTACGGGGAAGCAATGCTGGGGCTCTGGACGAGTCCAAAGTTGGAGGCGCTCCAGCGCTATGAATAATGGCGGGCGTGAATCGGCTCCGGTACGGTTCATGCGGCCGTCGTCGAGGCAGCTCCGGCAACACAGATTAAGAGGCACACAGCCCAGTGCACGACGACAAATGGGCAGCGTCTCTGGGATTAGAGAGGAGGGCGACTGTGAATTTGCTGCGATGGGGGCGCCATGGAGGAGGGGCTGAGGTTTCACGGCTCAGGAGAAGGGAGCTTCTGGGGAGAAGGTGATTTGGCGCCCATGAGGTATGAATGGGGAATTGGGAGGGGGAACCATGTCTTACGGACGCATTTGTCTGAAATGTGTGTGTGTGTGGGGGGGGTGGAGTTACAGTTCTACCCCTGCCTTTAGGCTTGTCGGCTTGGGTATGTGTACTGAGGGTTGGGGATAGGAGTAACTTTTCTTCTCCCAAATAGTGGGCGCGAGCGATTTTGAGCGAGGAGGGCATGTTTTGAAATATAGTGGGCACGAGCGATTTCGGGCGAGGAGGGCGTGTTTTCAAATATAGTGGGCGCGAGCGATTTCGGGCGAGGAGAGCGTGTTTTGAAACAGTGGGCGTGAGCTATTTCGGGCGAGGAGAGGGTGTTTTGCCGATCATGGTTTATGAATTATTCGGAACATGTCATTTCGGCCGAGGAGAAGGCGCGCTTGGATGAAATTACGAACCTACCCTCAATGTGCAATGGGCCAATTGATGCGTGTCCCACATAGGCCGGTAATTTCGCATCTCCCATTTATTTGCTCGGGCGAATTCCACCGAGCAGAGGGTGTTTAACGGTTCGTTCAAATTTTGGTAGAACGAGCATCCACGTCTACCTTACCAAGTCGATTCGAATCAAATTTTGAAATATTAGCTTGCCACTTCTTTTTTAGATGGAGAGGTGATGCTCGGGAGTAATGTGTTTTTACATGCTCATTGCTAGCGATTTACTATATGACAAATAGTTGACCCACTCAAAATCAGAAATCAAACCCAAAATGAAATATCTCGATTCAATGAAATAGCTCGTTCACCAGGTCAAAATAATGAACTAAATCCAAAATTGAACACCTCAATCGAGTAGCATGTTGTACAATATTATAGTACTCCATGAACATGTTGAAAGTCAAATTAATGAACTTGTTTGATATACGCATATCTCCGTTCATGTGTGGATTGCAAACAACATGTTCTCCAATTTAAATATTTGAATGCAAGTATATATCGAAACATGGTTTATATCAGTCTTTGATGCATAAAATGCGACCTCCCCCTCTTCCGGACTCCTGCTCTCTCTCTCTCTCTCTCTCTCTCTCTCTCTCTCTCTCTC
>NC_041382.1:412144759-412236317 GCF_002162155.2 Triticum dicoccoides
CATGCATATATACTCCATCTATAGGTCTCTCTCGCACACTATGTATGATTCTCTAGTCCAAGCTAAATATCTTGGGTGCACTCATCGTACGCACACAAATTCCTTGGCTCGTTGCCCGTAACTCTCTCACGCACCACTCTGTCGTCTCGGAGATCTTTCCTCTCTCTCTCAAACTCTCCATCTACCTGGGTCACACATACACAGGCATATTTCACTCGCACTCGATAGACCTGTTGGATGTGGGGCTTCGGCTAACCCTTAAGGTTCGAACACTGGGGTGCGCGTGAAGTCTTTCCCCCTACCGATCTATCCTCTAGCTCGCTAAGATCTCGCAGACGAACTCGAACTCACAACATAGAAAGACACATGGTTTATACTAGTTCGGGCCACCATTGTGGTGTAATACCCTACTCCAGTGTGGTGGTGGTGGATTGCCTTTTGGGCTGATGATGAACAATACAAGGGAAGAACAGCCTCCTGAGGTTGAGGTGTTCTTGCGCGTGTGAACTTGTGGTGTGTCTCTGGGTCCTCTCAAGCTAAGATGAGACGATCTAGCTCTCCTATCCACTGTGGTGGCTTGTCCTATTTATAGAGGCCCTGGTCCTCTTCCCAAATATCGAGCGGGAAGGGATCAAACAATGGCGGGCTAATTTGAAGGGGGGCAACTAGTACGAGCCATCCTGACAAAAGTAGTCTTCGCCTGCACAAAGCTCTGGTGGTGACGCCGTCTTGGGCTCCACGATGACCTCCGTCTCTCAGTCCATGGTCTTGGTCTTGTTGCACCGAAATGGCAACCTTTACCTGAGGCCTCAGTACTCCGCGGCTGCGCTTTCCTCCTTTGCACCAAAGGGGAAACAAGGACTCACACGCTGGCGCCCGCTTGGCGCCCACCTGGTGTCGATCAACATGGCTCACGTCATGAGAGCCTCATGAGGTTCGCCTCGCCTTGATATCTCTGCCCCTCGCGAGCCTGCCTGACTAGGCCGCTCAGGATGAGGCTTGCGTCGTCCGCCTCGCAAGGCTTGGACCCTCGCGAGGGTCTTGGATGCTTTGTTGATGAAGATGGGTCGTATGGTCTGCTGCTTGGCCACGCCGTGGGCCACAGGCAGGCAAGTCTAGGGACCCCCGTTCCCAGAACGCCGACAGTAGCCCCCGGGCCCAAGGTGCACGTGGGCTTGGCTTTGCGGCGAAGCCAAGGGTCAAGTTCGGAGCGCCGCGGGCCCCAAAAGCCTACATCCTCGGTTGACGCGTGGCGGTTGATTGGACGTGGGCGTCTCTGCTTCCCCATGCTGCCTCAACGACTGCACGAGTTGACAACTCCCTGCGACATGCAAGGAAAACCATCATTACCTACGATCGTGTGAGACGCCGGTTGGCCTTCTCTTGCTATAAATGGGCAGAGGGGCGGAGCCCCCGTTGCCCATCTCTTCCTTGCTTGCTCACTTCTTATTCTCTTCATTGCTTGCTCCAATGGCGCCTATCAGAAGGTTCTCCGCCGAAGAGAAGGGGAAAGCTCCCCGGGATGTCCCGGAGCCACTCCCGCCGAAGAAGAGGTCGATCCGTCGCCACGATGAAGCGGCGATGGAGGTGGTGACGAGGCCTCGGTGCGAGCGGCCTCCTCCAGGGTACCCGCTACCCTTGTATGCCCAGTCCGAGGGCTCGGGGGGACGAAGTGACGAGAAGCGCCGCCCATGCTGCATCCGGGGTCGCCTCGCCACGGCGATGCGTGCCGTCCACGTCGCGGACTCCTCGCGTGAGTTGGTGCTGCGGGTGCTGATGCCTCCAAGCTCATGGATCCGCTTCCCGCGGTTCTTCTCTGACGTGATGCTGCCGAGGGGGCCTCTCGAGCTCTGGCCGCAGCACGCCAACTGCAGCGCTTCGGCGAACGGAGCGAAGATCGAAGCGGTCCCCACTGGTAAGATCTTCATGACTTGCAGCTGGGGCGAGGTCGCATGGGTCTGTCGTGCGAGGGGCGCCCTCGCAATCCACTTCGAGTACGATGGTGCCCCCACGCTTTTCTTCAAGGTCTTCGATGCCGAGGGCCGTCGCCTGGAGTGCTGCTCCGAAGAAGAACGCGAGGCTGGTGCGCACTCCGCTCGCGTCCACTCTAGCAGCAGCAGCCCTTGGGAGTCCAGCAGTTCTCCTGAGCTCTACGAAACTCCAGAGACGAGCGTCGACAGCTACGTCCCCCTCAAGCTCTCACCGTGCTCGGAGCGGGGCTGCGGCGTCCGGCCGCTGCCGCCGCTGATCTGGATGGGGTTGGTGCCGGCCTCCCATGGCCCACTGTTGATGATGGCGTCCGCCACGGGAGGATGTAGATAGGATCCCCCTTAGCATCAGCTTTTGTTTCCTGTGAAGAATCATGAGTCACCCCGTGGGGGCATGTAAGGATTTGTAATGCCTTTGTACTTATCTTCCTTGTTATGAAGATTTGATAAACACGTGTCCCGTTAAGGCTCGGTCCTCCCTTTCTTTCCTCGCGATAGCTTGTTGCTCTACGCTGACAGGTCCCGGTCCCAAGGAGGCTACAGCCATCACTGGTATGCCAGGTCGTGATGCCATGGTCAAGGCCAGGAGGTGCGCGGCCCGAGGTCCAATAAGAGCCCCTGAGGCGTGATGCTCAGGAGGTCCCCCTTAGCGCCCAAGCGGCCATGGTAAGGAAAGAAAGGAAGATGACTTGGCCGCAATGGGGTCGTGACATGGCGTGAGCGACTACCAGGCCCAAATATTTAGCCGATCCAAGGGCGAGACTTATCTTGCTGACTTCGTGGTGGTTCCTGGTGTTGCGCTAGGGTTGCGCGCCAGCTTACGCGACATAGCTAGGCCGGTCCGTGCGAGTTTTCCTTCTCCCGAACTCTTCTTAGTGCTCTACGTCCTCAGGTTCTGGCCCTCGAGCGAGCTCAGCCGCCACTAGTATGACAGGTCGTGATGCTGTGGTCAAGGCCAGGGGGTGAGGGATGGAGAGCCAGTAAGAGCTCCTGAGTCACGATGCTCAGGAGCCCCCGTTTTAGCGCGCAAGCGAATCGCACAAGAGAAAAGGAGACTCGTGGTGCCGCCTGCTATCTTTCCCACGGGGTCCCTGTGGTCAGGTACAAGAAGAAACATGGTTTGCCGTTACTGCCGCCTGCCTGCCGCTGGTTGGTCCAGATGAAGTGAAGGCACTGAGGGCCAGGTGAGGTGACGTGCATGGCGCGTGCCGCGAGCCAGAGCTCGGCCACTCAGATTTGTCGGTCGCGGCAGGGACGGACCCATGCAGCAGCGCCGTGCCTGTGTAGCGGCCCCGAGGGAGGCGATCATCGAGCAGGTGATAGCAGTTGGTAGGTTAAGCATGAAGAGCAGATCGACTTGGGTAAATGCAGGAAGATACATGCCACCGGGTCCGGCCCAAGCGGCATGGGGATGATGTAGCCCGAGGGGCGCCCCCAACAAGGTAAGCTAAAGACATAAGCAAAAGGGATACATGCAACAGGGACGGACCCATGTGGCCTGGGAATAATGCAGCCCGAGGGGCGCTCCTAGCTTAAATGAACTTGGAAGATGTCACCTGGTTCTGTAGATGAAGTAGAGTTGGTCCAGCTGAAGCCACATGTTGAAGGAACGGCTCCTCATGAGACACTGGGACCCTGAGCCTCGGGAGGCTCTGGGGGCTCAGGAGGTTCCCTGAAGACCATCGCTATCTCCTCCAGGACGGCATGGTACCTGGCCTCCTGAGCCGCCAGTACACGCCACAGGTTGCGTTGGTAAGACGACGCCACGCTCGGCAAGCCGAAGGGCATGCAAACATAGCTGTGTGGTGGACCCTCACAACGGCCTACATGTGATGGCCAGAAGCGTTCCTGAGACGCGGCCCTGTTGAGCCCCGGGATGTCGATGCAGACGCGCAGTTCAGCTCCCTCGCCTGGATGGTGAGCCGTGCTCGGTGAGCGGCTATCGCCGCGCATGGCTCTCGCGTCTTGTAGCTCTTGGTTGGTCTTGGTGATGAACTCCTGGGTGGTGGGCACTCCTTGCCCTGTGCTCTCCTGAGGGAAGTGTGCTGTGAAGCACGCTTCCAAGTGGTGCCCAAGCGCCTCCCTCGTGAGGTTGGCAAGATCTGAGGCTCTACAGGAGAGGGCCCCCGAGTCCTGCTTGAGGAGGGCTTCGACCACGCTTTCCTATGTGGTGGAGGGAGGTGCCCCTGGAGCAGGCATTGATCCTGACGAGGCTCCTGACGCGACGCCATCTTCTTGGGGTCCTGCGCGGCGCGGCAGCTTCTTCTTGGGGATGGTCTCCCGAGGGCCTTCACTTCTGCTATCAGGGTTGTCGATTGCTGCGGCTTGGAAGGCACGCTCAAGGGAGCACACCGCATCCCTTTCTTCGCATGGGACCGTGATGATTTCCCCGCTTCCTGGCATCTTGAGAATGTTGTAGTCGTGGTGAATGACTGCCATGAACCTGGCCAGGGCTGGATACCCAAGGATGGCATTGTACGGCAGGCGGATGTGCGCGACGTCGAAGTCGATGAGCTTGGTGCGGTAGTTCTTGCGCTCCCCGAAGGTGACAGGCAGGCGGACTTGCCCTATCGGTATGGTGGAACCGTCAGTCACTCCTGAGAAAGGCTTGGTTGGCTGGAGCTGCTCATAGGGCACTTGGAGGTTGACGAACGTGTCGACAGATAGGATGTTGAGCCCTGCGCCGCCGTCGATGAGAGTCTTGGTGACTTGCACATTTCTGATGACTGGGGAGCACAGCATAGGGAGTGTGCCAGCGGTGGCTGCGCACTTGAGCTGGTCGGCCGAGTTGAAGGTGATGGCGCATTGGGACCACCTGAGCGGGCGCACGGCCTCGAGCTTGGGGAGTGCCGCGTTCACATCGCGAGCGTACTGTTTGAAGATGCGCTGAGAGGCTGGGGCCTGAGCACCGCCCAAGATGCAAGCTACCGCACGCGGCTCCTGGAAGCCCCAGCCCCCTCGTCCTGGTGGTGGTCGTCGTTCCTTCTCGGTGGCAGCAACGAGGGAAGACCGGAGTTTCCCTGGGGGCGATCCTCACGAGGCGGGTCCCTCCATGCGCCCTCGCGAGGTTGGTCCTGCCAGCGTGATGCGGAGCATCCTACGTTCATCTCCATGTACACCTTCATAGCACATCAAGCCCCAAGTGGACCTACCGGACTTAAGGTACGAGGGAGACCGCCGCCAAGCAGCTAGGGAACTTCCCGGAGGCCAAGGAGAAGGACCCCAAGGCCACAAGGAAGAAGAAGGAGTGCACGAAGACCAACTCTGCACCTCCCAGGCGACCCCGTTCCCACGGGACTCAAAGACCCCGTGCGCACGGGCTACACAGAGAGCTGGCGCTGGAGCACCCCGTGCGCACGGGCTTGTACCGTGCCCACGGGACCCCCGTGCGCACGGGCCCAACTTACCCCGTGCGCATGGGCCCTACAGGATGGACGGCTGTGATTGCTGTTTGGGCCTCCTCTTCATCCACCTCATCCCTCACCTCCAGCCACCTATATATTCCGTACCTAGACCATTTGTTAGGGTTAGCAAAGGATATGATAGACATATGAGAGCTTTGCTCCATGGATCCAGTCCACTAGGAGATCAAGACCTCCTCTTGGAGTGACCAATATCAAGACCCCACATGTGGGAAGGATCCCCATCATAGGATCATCAAGACCTCTCTCCTCATAGGATTGGGATGAACTAGTATCTTGTATCTTTCCTTTGTTGTTCTTGGATCATTGTGACCTCTTGTATGTTCTTGGATCTAGGACATGTGTGATTGGATCTAGTCAATTGAGTGTTTCCTCTTGTTTTCCCTCTTGTGTTCTTCTTGTTCTTGGGGATTCCCCCTCCAATTCGTGAAAGATCCCCACTTAGGGTTCCACCCTATATCATTTTGGTATCATGAGCCATGGTTTCTCACGAAATTGGAGCCCCCCTCTTTGTTTTCTAGCCTAGTTTTGTTGATTTCGTCCTAAATTCGAAAAATTCCCTACCAAAAATAGCCCCAATTTTTTTGTGATTTGTTGGTTTTGATGATGTTTTGTTGGATTTGATCCATGGATTTGCTTGGTTTCAAGTGGATCTAGCTTCCCCCCATTTTTTCCCCACCATCCATCCCCAAAATCTCCCCAATTTTGCCCAAGAAATCTCCATTTTCCGCCACGAAATCACGAAATTTCCGCCCACCCCGTGCCCACGGACCCCAGACCCCGTGCGCACGACCCCCCGAAAACTCTCTGGACACCCCGTGCCCATGGACCTGTACTGTGCGCACGGGACCCCGTGCCCACGGGCTCCTACCCCCGTGCGCACGACCCCTCCAGGACAGCCGCGAGTGCTTCACCGTTTTGCCCATAACTTCCACATCCGGAGTCCGATTTTCGTGTTCTTTAGCTCGATGAGTAGATATTGAAATTCCCCATCCACCTAGATAGGTTACATCACCATTTGACTTCATCAAAATTTTGAAATTTTGGCATGTTTGCATAGGCCTTCCACCATACCATCCGCAAAATCCACCATAGTCTTCCACAACCTAACCCATTTTACTCCATTTAGCATTTGTGGTTGTTTAAGTGGTGACTGAAGTCTCCTAAGGTGTTTCGGCTACTTAGGGATGGTTGCTTCTTCATCCTCCATCACCACCACTTTCGCATTGCCATCTCCGCTACCACCATTTGACTTTTGTCTGTGAGATTTTTGAGTGCGCGGTTTTTCCGTTTCCTAAGGTGTTTCGGCTACTTAGGGACGAGTCTCCATCATCTTGGTATCTACATCAAGAACACCGCCACTCACCATCTTCAAGGACGGTAACCTTGACGACACCATTGTACAATCACCCTTGCAATTGCATTGATAACCCCTAGCCCATTTTGGGTCACTTGCCTATCGAGACTAGCCATTTGAGTATTGCCGGCAATGTTCCTTGTGCACATTAGTGATCTACACCTCCCATTGCATACATACCATATCATATTGGTATCATACCATCTCATGTGCCTCAAGTTTGTTCCGCATATACACGATCGCTATCTTGGTTTGTGCATTTCGCAAAGTGGCCATATACAAAAAAAGACAAAGCTTTTAAGCAAAAGAAAACAGAGCAAAGAGCTTGTAAGCAAGTGCCATAGCATCATACCACATTACACATAAGATTGTCATATACTATCATCTCGGATCATCTTGAGAAGAACAACGAGAACATCATACATATAGCATACTTGGGATAGAAAGCTCATACATTTTGCATCTTATAGGTTGTGCACAAGTGTCGTATCAGCCTATTGAGCAATCGTGCTAGCGTCTCTCTTGAGTTGTGCAACACGAGCGTTTTCCGTGGATTCCACATTTTGTGTTCATTCCTTGGTTGCACGACCCCATTTATCTATCCGTGTGTGTGTTTCCGTGTGCCACATATTGCTATTGGTCTACTTGTTTCACTTGCGAATTTGTGAATCTTTTCCAACATTATTGACTCTTGCTAACATTTTGCATCAAATTTTTGTGCCACTATCCTCACCGAGCTCCACCATAAGCCTTATTTGTGTAGGTGTGAGAATTGACAAGATCCGGTACCAATTGTGCTATTTCCTTGATACATTATTGAGTGTTCATTGATCCATCCTCAACATTCGATAAGGTACATTGGTCTAGTTCTTTCCTTTCTTCCACTCATATTTGCGCGAGTCTTGTGATGGATGGGCAAGGCATTTCATATCCGGTCTTCGACAACAACGACGGTGTGAACAACTACATCGCCAAAGCGTCAATCTTCGATCTACAACGGAAAATGCAAGGCACACAATCAAGATTGCGAGAGCGCATCGAGAACCTCTTCATTGACCTACGCCACTCTGAAGCGAGGACAAGGGACTACATCGACAACAAGCTTTCCGCACAAAAGGAGGAGCAAGATGCAAGGATGGAGGAGATTCGGGCCTTGATCAAGTCTACTTCCCCTTCGTCATTTTCAAGGTGGTGGCAAGCACATCGATCCTCTTCGGAGCGCCCAAGCGACATAAGCGCAAGTCGTCCACGTCCACATCTCCATGGCAACCACCATCACGTTTGTGATCCATCTCGTCATGAAGGGCATGTCACCTCCAAGCATCATGTGCACAACGACGACGAACGACATCTACTACGAGCTCAAGCACGACAATGACATCATCAACATGAAGATGCTCAACACGCGCAAACGTACAAGTCCAAACAAGCCCTACTTCACACCAAGTCCAAGCTTCATGAGCATAAGAGAAGACCGCGAGACAAGCACCACCAAGAGCACGCTATGGCTACAACAACCACTTCGATATCTTCGCCAAGTGCTATCAAGGCATCTTCGCCTTCGGACGTAGGGCATCTTCAACTACAAGGCGACCAACTACGAGCGAGGGAGACACTTCCATCTTCGGAAGCCCCTCAAGAAAGATGGCCGAGCATGGGAATTTCCCTTCGGTCATGGAGACGAGCTACGAGGTGCCACATCATTTGGGCCTCCAACAACAAGACGGTGACAAGAAGGTCGAGCAAGGGCCATCCCCTTCGACCACGGCGACGAGCACGAACCTCTTCAACAACATGAAGACGGCGCCCATATTGGACTCATACTCCGAGTCAAGCTACGAGACCGCTCATGAGACCTTATCTTTGGTCTTCGAGGAGAGTGATGATGTGCCATCTTCGGCCTTCATCCACGGCTACGACCACGACATGATTGAGCATGGAGGCATTTGCACCAACATCTCTCCGACAATGACATGTGACGAGATGCCCCAATTGCCATGTGAGGAGAGCCACCACCACATGAGTGACATGAGTGACTCCACCACACGTGACATTGAGAGCATTTCCTATGAGAGGATGAGTGTGACCACCACTAGCCCCACACTTGAGAGCATGCCACACATCCTATGTGAGGTTGAGAGCCATTTGAGTGACTCCACCTACCATATGACTGAGAGCATCCGAGAGGGAGTGAGTGAGCCACAACACTTAGTGAGTGAGGTAGTTGACACGGCATGTGAGGACACTTTGATTTCTAACGACTTAACCTCTACTCCTAGTGTGTTTTCTTCTTTGGTGCTAGGTCTCCTACATGACGACATGCCTACCCTCGACGAGTCCATACCTCCAATGGAGACAATGATGGCCATGGTGGACGATGATGCACCCCCACATGGTTCCATCAAGATGAAGATGACCACGACTTGGTCTTCGACACCTCACCTACAACGCATGAGCGATGCTACGAAGGTAACATAGGTGATGGTGATTCTCTTGTCCCACTAGTGGACTATTTTATGAATGATTGCTTGCATGATGTTGACACACCTATACCCATGCTTCATGCTAGTGCGACTTCTTCATGTCATGACTTACCTATTTATGATAAATATGATGATGAGCATGTTGAGTTGCCTAGTTGTGATGCTATGTTCCATAGGATATCATGTGAAAATTCTTTTGGTCACATCATGTTTGACAATCCATTAACCTTGTCATATGCTATGAGTGAGATATCCCATATTGCATCATTTCAATCTCAACATAGTAACTATGCATGCCCCATTAAAATAAATCCCATTTGCACTTATGGCATATATGACGAGATGATGGTCATTGGCTTTTGTTTTTCATGTGATGATATTGCCATGCTGCCTTTACACGATTTGCGCAATTCATCTACTATGCCATGCCATGATCACATTGCTCCAAATATGCATTGTTTTGAATGTTGTCAATATTCTCCATGTGATGCTTCCATTAATGCTCATGAGGAGACCCCCATAGTTTACTCAGACATATTAGGAGATTTTGAAGAATTCCATACATTGCAAGATTCTCATAATTGCTTGCACCATATGCATTCCATGAATAACAATGCTCTACATATTTCTTGTGATGCATTACACAATTCGAGTCTCCATTATGCTATACATAACAACAAACCTATCATGATGGATGACATGTTTCTATATCACGCATCTCATTTATTTGAGCATTGGCTATTTTGTGCTAACCAACACAAGCATGTGCGCATCATGATGGATGATGTGTACATCTACCACGCACACAAAATTTTCCCTTTGTCTTTGTTTTGTGTAGGTACTCACGTATACTTGTCAACCTCTCAATCCCAAGAGTTGACGAAACGAGCTCTTGAGAGCAAAGATGACTTGGGATCCCGTGAACTATCCTTTCCACCACTCTCTTCGCGCAACGACTACGCGCATCTCTTTCACTTGGCTCTCACACGGCTATGGGCTATATACCGCTTCTCGCTTCTTGCTCATTTTACCGTGTTCACTTTGCATGCTATTCTTGCTTCTATGCCTTTACCATGCAATTGTGACCCTTGCTTGCATCTACCCATGATTCACAATTATGTTACTCCTATGTGTATTTGCATGCTTGGTGGAGATCCTTGTTGCTATTGCCATGTTTATCATGTGCCTCATGCTATTGATGCTATTTTGCTCATATCCTCCTGTCATGCTTGTGATATGTCTTGTGCATTATTCATGCCCACCATTTGCACACATGACATACTTGACATGATTCTTTCTAGTATGTTGCATCTTCGCAATACTAGCTTGCTTGCCTTGATTCACATGATTGCTTGCTTTGTCGCATCACCCATGTTCCATTTTCCCTTGCTTTCTTGGGTTGATGACGTATATGTTCATGCCTCTCACATGATATATTTTGTTCATTGTCGCTTGCCTCCAATTGTTGCATCTATGCTTATTGATCGTGGAGACTTGGACACTTTACTTGTGATGCATGCTTGCTTGATTGAGACTATTGTATTTGGTTGTCCTTGCATCATCATATGCCTCCATACTATGAAATGCTCCCTTGTCCCTTCTTATGATGAGCATGATGCATCCACTTGTTGGGTATTTTACCACACGAATGATAGGTTTTGCATCTCCGATAACCTCATTTGTTTTTCCAAGTGTTTGTCATGTTCTTTCATGTTGAAGGATTCACAAGGCGATACCGTCATGACACAATTTGGTCATGTGAAGGCATACACGATGTGCAACACCAACATTTGCGAGAATCTCCTAAAGGTGAACTCCTTCCCTTTGAGCCATCCTCAAATATGCATATTGGATGGGTCACTCTTTCATTGTTGTTTCCTTCTTCTTGTCTACATGTTACATCTATTGGATGGAGGACCGACATTGGAGATGGAACCCATGAACCTTCAAGTTGAGGAGCGCTCGGACTTATTCGATGCACCTTCGAACCTCCACTCATGCAACGACATCGAGCATTGGTATGCCAACACCTCCATACTTGTTGATTGTGCTCACCCATGTCATGCCCGATGGACATATCATACACATGACAAATTTGCATCTTATGCATGGATTGACTCACATTATGATTGCCTTGTTGCACCTATTTCCATGTTATCCATGATATTTGACCTTGTGCATTTGCTTAGCAAATTTGTTTTGATCTTTCTTGATGGCATATTCATACATCATGATCATATTGCCTACCATCACTTGCATGATAACTCATTCATATTGAGCATCCATTACCATATTCATGTTATTGATAAACCGTCTCACTATGACATCATTTTGCACCGTGGTTGCATTGATCATATTCACAACACATTTGTGTGCACAATGAATGCTTTTCCTCCCATGAATGCTTTACATGTCATTTTACATCATCTTGATAAGCTTCATGCACCTTGTCACGAACAATCTTGCCGCACGGACTTATGCTTATTTGATGGACACCTTGTGTGTGCTAACCATTGTATTTCCGAGTGTCGCTTGTGTTTGCTCTTTTTGCAGGTATACCACTACGGAGACACCTTGGAGTACTTGGATTGCGCCATGTCTTCAACTCCGTCCAACTTCAAGTTCGTCGACGACAACCGTTTCCATGGCGATGAGGATCATGATCCGAGGTCGGATCTCTCCCAGGGGTGGGGGGGAGATGATGCGGAGCATCCTATGTTCATGTCCATGTACACTTTCATAGCACATCAAGCCCCAAGTGGACCTACCGGACTTAAGGTACGAGGGCGACCGCCGCCAAGCAGCTAGGGAACTTCCCGGAGGCCAAGGAGAAGGACCCCAAGGCCACAAGGAAGAAGAAGGAGTGCACGAAGACCAACTCTGCACCTCCCAGGTGACCCCATGCCCACGGGCCTCGAAGACCCCGTGCGCACGGGCTACACAGAGAGCTGGCGCTGGAGCACCCCGTGCGCATGGGCTTGTACTGTGCCCACGGGACCCCCGTGCGCACGGGCCCAACTTACCCCGTGCGCACGGGCCCAACTTACCCCGTGCGCACGGGCCCTACAGGATGGACGGCTGTGATTGCTGTTTGGGCCTCCTCTTCATCCACCTCATCCCTCACCTCCAGCCACCTATATATTCCGTACCTAGATCATTTGTTAGGGTTAGCAAAGGATATGATAGACATATGAGAGCTTTTCTCCATGGATCCACTCCACTAGGAGATCAAGATCTCCTCTTGGAGTGACCAATATCAAGACCCCACATGTGGGAAGGATCCCCATCATAGGATAATCAAGACCTCTCTCCTCATAGGATTGGGATGAACTAGTATCTTGTATCTTTCCTTTGTTGTTCTTGGATCATTGTGACCTCTTGTATGTTCTTGGATCTAGGATATGTGTGATTGGATCTAGTCAATTGAGTGTTTCCTCTTGTTTTCCCTCTTGTGTTCTTCTTGTTCTTGGGGATTCCCCCTCCAATTCGTGAAAGATCCCCACTTAGGGTTGCACCCTATATCACAGCGGTCCTCACGAGGCCGGTCACGCCACTCATGGCGCGGGCTATGGTCGTCCCAGCGTCCGCCTCCGCGTCGTCCTCCGCGGCCGTAGCCCCGGTCGTTGAGCTCGGGGCGTCGACCGAAGTGTCCTTCCCGTATGGCTCTGAGCTCTTGACAGTCGCTGGTGTTGTGGGTGTTCAGGTTGTGAAAGGCGCAGAACGGACGGCCGTTCTTGGATGACTCGTGCTGATCTCTACCTCGCTTGGTGTCGGGCTCCGCTACGAGCACCACTGCCTCTTTGCGCTTCACGTCCTTGGCCTTGGCCTTCTTCTCCTCCACTCCTGCAGCTTGCAGCTCAAGGAGAGAGAGGCGCCCCTCCTCAGCTCTTGCGCACTTGGTCGCCAGGTTGAACAGGTCCTGAGATGTGCAAAGATCCTCGTGGATAGCCAGCTCTTCCTTCATCTTGACGTCATGGACACCGCCTGAGAACGCGGAGATGATGGATTCATCCGTGACCTTGGGAATCTTGAGGCGGGTGTTGTTGAAGCGCTGGATGTACTTCTGGAGGGTCTCTCCTGGCTGTTGCTTGACGCGGCGTAGATCGCCCGCGGCCTGTGGGCGGTCGCGAGTGCCCTGAAAGTTGACGACAAAGCGGTCGCGCATCTCGTCCCAGGAGGAGATCAAGCCGTGCTGCAGGTTCAGGAGCCAGGAGCGGGCCCCATCCTTGAGAGCCATGGGAAACCAGTTCGCCATGACTTTTTCGTCACTGTTGGTCGCTTCGATGCTCAACTCATAGAGCTGCAGGAACTCCGCGGGGTCGGCGGTGCCGTCGTATC
The DNA here is from genome assembly GCF_002162155.2 of Triticum dicoccoides. Taxonomy (NCBI): domain Eukaryota; kingdom Viridiplantae; phylum Streptophyta; class Magnoliopsida; order Poales; family Poaceae; genus Triticum; species Triticum dicoccoides. Next base: position 412,158,348 of record NC_041382.1, read on the forward strand.
GAGGAGGCAGATCTGGCTTGAACTTGCCTGGCCAGGCAACGCTATGCAACTCAGGGGTGAAGGCGCGGCAGCCGGCCGTGGTTGTCGGGGCCCGCTTGGGAGGTAGAGCTAGGTCTTGATGAGGTCCGCGCTGCGCCGCTGCAGGCGGTATGCGGTCTTGACGAGGTGGCGCGGGGAGCGCCGGTGCAGCTTCTCGTAGCCGCGAGATTTCTTGGCAGCTTCTTTCTTCACGCGCGGGCGCCGGGCGCGGTGGATCACGCCGCGGAGGCGCGTGCCTTGGTGCCAAGGGACTGTCTTGGGTCAAGGCGGTAGAGGCATGCCATGAGCCCCGTCGCCCGCGGCTGGTTGAGGGGGAGGTAGAGAGTGGGACGGCATCGGAGAGCCTCCTGCGGCACGGACGAGCTCGGCGACGCGGTCGAGCCACTCCTCGTAGAGGTCGTCGACGGGGCGGTAATGCAGGAGCTTGTTCGCCACGATGAGCGCGGCCCGCGCCTCCATGGGAGTGCGATGCACGTGGGACAAAGAACCAGCAGGGGTGAGTGATGGAGTAGCGGTGCGGTCGTCCTGCCGCACCAAAGGATGCTGCGAGGACGCCTGCTACTCGTTCCCCACTGGGCCGGTGGCAGTGTTGGTGGAGGGAGACAGAGAACAACGAGGCGGCCCACCGACGGGAGCCGTCTGAGCGACACGGGCGGCGAGGGCAGCCCGACGCTCAGCTCGAGCACGGCGAGCGTCCGACATGGAGACAACGGAGCGATGGAGCAACAGACTGACGGAAAGGAAGCTCCGTCGCACCCCTACCTGGCGCGCCAAATGTCGGATGTGGGGCTCCGGCTAACCCTTAAGGTTCGAACACTGGGTGCGCGCGAAGTCTTTCCCCCTACCGATCTACGCTCTAGCTCGCTAAGATCTCGCGGACGAACTCGACGAACTCACAACACAGAAAGACACAGGGTTTATACTGGTTCCGGCCACCGTTGTGGTGTAATACCCTACTCCAGTGTGGTGGTGGATTGCCTTTTGGGCTGATGATGAACAATACAAGGGAAGAACAGCCTCCTGAGGTTGAGGTGTTCTTGCGCGTGTGAACTTGTGGTGTGTCTCTGGGTCCTCTCAAGCTAAGATGAGATGATCCAGCTCTCCTATCCACTATGGTGGCTAGTCCTATTTATAGAGGCCCTGGTCCTCTTCCCAAATATCGAGCGGGAAGGGAGCCAACAATGGAGGGCTAATTTGAAGGGGGGCAGCTAGTACGAGCCATCCTGACAAAAGTAGTCTTCGCTTGCACAAAGCTCTGGTGGTGACGCCGTCTTGGGCTCCACGATGACCTCCGTCTCGCAGTCCATGGTCTTGGTCTTGTTGCACCGAAATGGCAACCTTTGCCTGAGGCCTCGGTACTCCGCGGCTGCGCTTTCCTCCTTTGCACCAAATGGGAAACAAGGACGCTGCGCGCGCTGGCGCCCGCCTGGTGTCGATCGTCATGGCTCACGTCATAAGAGCCTCGTGAGGTTCACCTCGCCTTGATATCTCCACCTGTCGCGAGCCTGCCGGACTAGGCCGCTCGGGAGGTGGTCTTGCGTCGTCCGCCTCGCGAGGCTTGGACCCTCGCGAGGGTCTTGGATGCTTTGTTGATGAAGATGGGCCGTACGGCCTGCTGCCTGGCCACGCCGTGGGCTGCAGGTAGGCAAGTCTGGAGACCCCCATTCCCGGAACACCAACAAGACCCATCTAAAACTCTATCTCTCTCCTTCTTTCTCTCTCCATCTCACACGCACGCACACACAATCTCATGCCTAGCCAAGTATGATGGTCTCCCACTCAAATGTAGGCACACACAGTCCCCCCTGTATGTGTATGACTAGCTAATCTTAGTCTCCATCACAAACATGTGCATGGTCTATCTCGATTTCTCTCAAGGCATCTTTCTGTCGCGCACGCACCTCCCTCGATCTCCCACCCATATAGTCCCCTCACGATCTCGAGGGGATCTCTCTATCACTAACACACCCTCTCTCCGTCCCCATGCGTCCATGTTCTCCATGTGTCCCTCTCGACCTTTGTTCCTTGTTGGACAAACCTCTATTGGACATGTGCTATAGGGGTGTCTCTCTCCGTTGCAAACAATCACGCACTAGCTATTTTCGTGTATCTCCTCACCTCGCTTTTCTATCTCGGAGATGCATGCGTGATATGTTTGCATAAGAAACGAAAACACACACACTCTCTCTAATTTATCGCTTGTTGTCCCTTTCTCTTTCACACACATACTCTTTTGCACACTCACTCATCCTCCTTCACACACACTTGATATCTCTTGACTTAGGCACTCTCTTTGGTCCATAGCATATAGATTTATTGAAAAGTCAAACATCACAAAGTTGGACCATGTACATGGAGAAAAACATTTACATCTAGAACGGCAAACATATACCATTGGATTCATCATGAGATGTAGTTTCGTCTGATGTATCCTTGTTATTGTAGATATAAACAACATTTGCGTAAACCTGATCAAAGTTTCCAAAGTTCGACTTCTAAAATTTTTACATGCACTGCATTATCGAGCGGATGTAATATCTGTCAGGGGAAACGACACCTAAGGGATCACGAAGAATCCCTTTTGCTACGGTTGGCGGGCGCGGGGCTGTGGAAAGAGCGGGTTTGAGGGATCAGCACGAGGGGATTATCCAGGTTCGGGCCGCAAGTGATGTGTAATACCCTACTCCAGCTGGTGTATGTTTATCTGGTGTTCTTGGGCTAGCCACAAAGCATGTAGGGTCCAAAAAGTCCAAATCCTCTCTCAGTATGCCGTGAGCCTCCTTTTATAGTCAAAAGGGGCTGCCACAGTGGCACACACGAGGTGGAAAGTTGTACAGTAGTCGAGTCTATCTCCTGGCACCGTAGGACAAACATATTTAGTGCGCTGCCGACGTGCCATTCTTGCTTTATCGGGGACGGCAAGGAAGCTCGTCCCAGCTATCGCCACCTCGCCTGGCTTCGACGCGCGCCCGAACTGACGAGGCGTGTAGTGCCACGCTGGCTGGCTGCTGAGTTGGTGCAGTGGCAGAGTCTTCATGAAGATCTGCATGCCATCACGCAGGTGCTTGCTGAGTTGGCATGGAGGCCGCACGTCTCCACTTAGGTGCTCGCCTAGTTGGTGGGCTGGCAGTTGTGTGGGAACAGCGGTGGAGTCTTGGAAGGTGTGGGCCTGGCTGCGGCCCCGCGGATGTCTTCGGCAAGACTCTTGCCGGGGCCCCAGCAAGGGTCTTGCCGCGGCGTCGTGGGCGTCCCCGGCAAGACTCATGGGTATCCTCGGCAAGGATCTTGCCGAGGATCTTCGTCTTCTGATTCTCATTTAGTCTTGTATGTTCTTGGTTTTCACAAAGATCTGCATGCCACCACGGAGGCGCCTCCCGAGCTTTGGTTTCAATGTGGTTGAGGGCCTCGGAACTCTTAGGCTCAAGGGTGGCAGCCCTGCCGGTGTTGGGTAACTTGCCCCTGCAAGGTTCTTGTCGGGGCCGTGAAGGCCGCCCCAGCAAGGACCTTGCCGGGGGAGTTTCACCTCGCCCCTCAGTTCTACATGCTTCTGGTCTTGAGCACGACTCTGGTAACCTTGGCTTCTTCTGCCCCGCCAAGTGTGGCCATGGGCGTGGGGCCGCGACTGCCCGCGCACAAGTAAAGGGGTACAAAAAGGGACCCCTAGTTTTGTACACCGACGGGAGCCCTCGGGCCTGAGCCACATACAAGCGCGCGGCGTTATTGGGCCAGGCCCAGAATGGTGCGCGGGCGTGGGCGCGACGGAGTTTTCACTGCAGTAACTCCCTCGCTTGTTGCGCTTCCCCACGACCCGTGTTGAACGCGCGACATGGGGGTCGTGCGTGGGGCGGTTGCTGCACGCATGCATCACATCGTGGTAAAGAGGCGGCCCGCGCATTCCCCATAAAAAGGAAAAACCGCAGGTGCGCTGCTTATTTACCCTTTGTGCCTTTTCCAATCTCGGAACCGTCGTTCCATTCTTCTTCCTCGGGCAAAAGATTCGAAGCTGTCGCCTCTGCTCGCCACCGCCGCGCCCCCATTGCTCTTGATCCTTCGCTCTCTCCCAGCCGCCATGGCACCCAAAACCAGCAAGGGCAAGGGAGCGGCCAAGGACGCAGAGGAGAAGGAGGCGCCAGAGAGCGAGTCGGCGGTGCGGCGGACGCAACTCACCTACTTCCCTTTGACGGTCGACGCGGTCCACCTCAAGAACTATTTCCTGCCCCTATGGGGGAGGAAGACGATGGGGCCCCCTGCCACGCGTGTCGTCCCCGCCGATTTTGCCGAGGCCGGCCCAAATCGGTACCCCTTCTTCGTCGATTCTTCTCCTACGGGCTCTGCCCCCCTTTCTCTGACTTCTTCAATGACGTCATGCACACCTACGACTTCCATTCTGGATCTTACACCGAATGCTGTGGCGTGCATGGTTCTCTTTGCCCACCTCTGCGAGGGCTTTGCCGAAGTGCTTCCCAGCACGGCGCTCTTCCGCCACTACTTCTCCCCTCTCCTCCAACCAGGGGGCGCCATCTCCGGCAGCATCGCCTGGATTCCGAGGACCCAGGAGAAGGGCACATATCCGGAGGGTGCCCAGAAGGAGAGGTGGGAGGAGTGGTGGGGCCGATGGTGCTGGATCAAGGAGAAGGACCTGCAGGAGTTCTGCCGAGTTCATCAGAGCTTGCCGACCCGTCGCAGGGACTGGAGCGACCTCGACGCCAACAACGACAAGCTCACGGTTGCCACCACTAGGATCCATCACCTCACCATGGCCGGGCTCACCCTTGAGATGATCGGGCCCGACTTCATCCGGCGCCGAATCGCCCCGCTACGGAAACAAGGGGAGGCCGGCTTGGGATTTCAGGAACGCGACCGACATCATGAGGCTCCGACCTGGCCTGAAGCACAACTTCACGGTGATGGGGCACGCCCATTTCTATCAAAGGCTATTTTAGCTTGACGTGAACAGCGATGGCAGGGCTGAGAGGACCGGTAGGGCCGCGAAGGCTGGCAAGGTTGTCAAGGGGCCCCTATTTGGGTTGCCGGCGGGAGTGGACCCGCTGAGCAACAAATCTCGCCAATCCGCTTTCATCGCCATGATGCCGGACTTCAATGCGCATGGCCTTGACCCAGCCTGGGCCGAGCCGCCAGTGGAGAAGGTGTAGGAGTTCTTCGACACTTTGTCGGAGAGCTATGCCCATGACGAGCCGCTGCCCATCCAAGACACCACCAAGGCGGAGCTGGACTATATCGCCGCCAGGGCGGCGGAGGCGGCGCTCGCCAGGGAGGCCAGCAGAATTGGCGCCGTAGAGGAGAAGGCTGACGAGGCCGCGGAGGAGAAGGAGCTCGCCTAGTGGGCGGAGTCTGCCGGGGAGGCCAGCGGCGCCGGCACCGACGCCCCCCTTGTTGAAGATGCGGGCGGCGAGTCGTCCGAAGAGGAGGTCGAGGCGAACGACCCCCCGGCCGCGGGGCGGCAACGCGTCCTGTGGTGGGCTAGCTCTGGTGAGCCGGTCCGGGAGCAGCTCGTGCGTGAGACGAGGGCGATGAAGGCCACGACAACGAAGAAGGCGGCGAAGAGGATAGAGGCTGCTTCCTCCTCGTCCAAGCGGCACCGGACCCCATCCCCTTCCCCTTCTCCTTCGGAAAGCACCTTGGGGGCCGAGTTCGACCTCGGATCTTTTAGCCCGGCGAGGAAGAGGAAGCTAGTGGAGGAAGAGTAAGTATTTCGCCCCCCACATCATCTCCTGACTTTACTCGTGTGTTATCCTCCTTCGATTTGATGTTATCTTCACAGGGACATGGAGACGCTGGCCCAGAGGGTGGCGAAGTGGGCCAAGGCCTCGATGGGCAACAAGCCCCCAACGGGTACTTTGTGTACGCCGTTGCCATTGGAGAACAGCTCGGACAGCAGCCCCCGGCGTAGCCCCCGCTTCAGCCCCCAGCGTAAGCTCATCACTCACTCCTCCACTGGTGAACATTGGGTTGTGAATCCTTGATGCTGACCTTGCCGGGTTTGCAGGAGAAGAACAGCAATAGGAGGAGCCGCCGAGGGCCACCCCCAACACCCCGCCCCCCTCGACTACGTCGCCCCGAGGGGCGTCCCTAGCAAGGGCATCCACCACCGAGCCCACGCATATGGAGGAGGCAAACTTGGGTGCCGGGGGCTCTGCCCCAGCAACGAATGCTGGCGGGGAGGGCGCCACTTCTTCCCAGCCCAGTGTGGGTAAGTCGTTTGTTTCCCGTCCCTGTTCTTTCTTCTTCTTTTTGAACCTCGACCTTGGCTCTGCCTCATTCCCCTTCTTGGTATCCAGACCCTTCCTCGGCGGACCGGGAGGACATTGACACCGTCATCGAGGAGGTCGCCAAGGACGCCGAGGCCGAGGCTGACAAGATTGCCGCCGAGGAGGCCGCCAAGACCGCCGCTGAGGGTGCCGCCAAGGGGCCAACCGGGGAGGCCGGCAAGGCCACTACCGAGGAGGCCGGCAAGGGGCCATCCGGAGATGCCGGCAAGGCCGCTGCCGAGGAGGGGGTGGTTGACGACCAACCTTCCTCCTCTGCAGCCTCTGGCTCGGGCAAGTACTTGAGGGTGTCCGACGACCTGTTCGTCCACCTCCCGGGAACAAAGAGCACCAGGGCGCTAACCGAGGGGGAGGTGTTCGACGACGAGGCGCTCGCCGCCGCCGGGCTTGAGGTTGTTGACGAATCGAGCGCCGGTGGTGGCGGTTCCCAAGAGGAGCAGCTCATTCGGGCCATGAGTGTCAACTTCCAAAAGTTCCAGGCGCTCCACTGTGCCCGTCTGGACAAGGCAAAATTCAGGATGGCGGCTGTGGACAAGGCAGAGATAGATCTCGGGGAGCGCGTCGCTGAGACACATGCTTGGTTCCGCCAGGCCCACGAAGAACTGAAGGTTGCCCAGGATCTGCTGGCTGAGCACAAATAGGAGCTCATCTTGAAGCAGGCTGATGTCGAGAAAGCCCAGGAGGCGGCGAAGGAATAGGCTGCCAAGGACGAGGCCGCTCGGCACCAGCACCAGACCGAGCTGAACTCCCAGGAGGAGAACCTTGCCGCTCGTGAGAAGGTGCTCGCCGCCACACTTCGCGGCAAGGATGAGGAGGTCGAGAAGCTCGTTGCGCAGCGGACCCAGGAGCTGGAGCAGAGGCACAAGGAGGCACTCAATGCTCAAGCCCTAGTCCATGCCAGCAAGGTGAAGGAGCTGGAGGTGGATCGGGATGGGATGAAGAAATAGGTCCTGGAGCTGATGAAGGAGAAGGACGCGGCCAACGGCGCTTTGGCGGAGGCGCATGCCACAGTCCTTGGCAAGGCCGAGCGGCTCTCCAAGGCCAACAACGCCATCAATGACCTGAAGCTTAAGCTGGAGGGCCTTGAGGGGATGCTTTCGGAGGTCAGGGCCCGGGAAGAGACCCTGACCAAGTACCTGAAGGAGGAGAGGCAACTACGGAGGAATGATGCCACCGAACACAAGGAGTACGCAGAGGGCATAAACCGTTGGGTCAGCCGCCTCGCTGACGTTGCCGGCAGGATAACCACGAAGCTGGCTGCCATGGGGCTGCCGAATGTTAGGTGCTCCCCAGAGCCGAACATGAGTCCCAATGGCAAACTGACCCTGTTCTTCAAGGGCATTCTTGGAGCCCTGGAGCAACTCTGCTCCAACCGGGCAACTTATCTGGCCAACGAGTCCCGGAGGCTCTGTCGGGGCGCCTTGACCAAGGTGCTCACCAAGGCGGCGTTCTGGAACCCCACCGTCAATTTTGCCAACGCGTTGCAGAGCTTGCCGGAGGAGGCAGACCTCACGGTTCTCAAGGAGCGTATCAAGCCCATCATCGACTACGTCGATGGAGTTGAGAGGGTGGAGGGCTAGCACCGGGACTAGGCACCCCGTTTCTTAGCACCCTGCCGGGAGGGCGCTTGCTGCCGGGCAAACCACCTTGACGTTCTCGGTGCAGCCGCCTGAACTGTCGAGTGGACTCGAGATAGAGACAAGGGCGTTGCTAATAGCGGATAGGCCACCTTGCCGTTCTTAGCGCGGCCGCATGAACTGTCGAGCGGACTCGAGATAGAGACAAGGGCGTTGCCAATAGTAGAAGGGTCCCATTGCGTGCAGGTTTCCCATACAAGGAACGAGATCTTTCGAGGAAGACAGACTTCTATAAATGAAATTAGGCAAAATTTTGCACGACTTAGCTTTTCAGGGCCACGTGGATGGCTGTCGAAGCTGCGGACGACACTAGAGGGCGGCTCATCGATGTCGCCTTCTCCCCTCGAGCCATCCCCATGAAAGAGTCGATGCGCTGAACTTCAAGCCAGATTTTCACATCTTGTGCCCCCTACCTGGCGCGCCAAAGATGTCGGGGGAAACGATATCTACGGGATCACGAAGAATCCCTTTTGCTACGGCTGGCGGGCGCGGGGCTGTGGAAAGAGTGGGTTTGAGGGATCAACACGGGGGGATTATCCAGGTTCGGGCTGCAAGTGATGCGTAATGCCCTACTCCTACTGGTTTATGTTTATCTGGTGTTCTCGGGCTAGCTACAAAGCGTGTAGGGTCCAAAAAGTCCGAATCCTCTCTCAGTACACTGCGGGCCTCCTTTTATAGTCAAAAGGGGCTGCCACAGTGGCACACAGGAGGTGGAAAGTTATACAGTAGTCGATTCTATCTCCTGGCACCGTAGGACAAACACATTTAATGTGTTGCCGACGTGCCCTTCTTGCTTTATCGGGGACGGTAAGGAAGCTCTTCCCAGCGGTCGCCGCCTCGCCTGGCTTCGACGCATGTCCGAACTAACAAGGCATGTAGTGCCACGCTGGCTGGCTGCTGAGTTGGTGCGGTGGCAGAGTCTTCACGAAGATCTGCATGCCACCATGCAGGTGCTTGCTGAGTTGGCCTGGAGTCCGCACGTCACCACGCAGGTGCTCGCCTAGTTGGTGGGCTGGTAGCTATGTGGGAATGGCGGTGGAGTCTTGGCAGGTGTGGGCCTGGCTATGGCCCCGTGGATGTCTTTAGCAAGAGTCTTGCGGGCGCCCCGGCAAGGTTCTTGCCGCGGCGTCATGGGCGTCCCTTGCAAGGGTCTTGCCGGGGGTCTCGTGGGTATCCTCGGCAAGGATCTTGCCAAGGATCTTCGTCTTCTGATTCTCATCTAGTCTTGTATGTTCTTGGTCTTCACAAAGATCTGCAAGCCACCACGGAGGCACCTCCCGAGCTTTGGTTTCAATGTGGTTGAGTGCGTCGGTACTCTTAGGCTCAAGGGTGGCAGCCCTACTGGCGTTGGGCAAGTTGCCCCGGCAAGGTTCTTACCGGGGCCGCGAAGGCTGCCCCGACAAGGACCTTGCCGGGGGAGTTTCACCTCGCCCCTCAGTTCTTCATGCTTTTGGTCTTGAGCATGGCTCTGGTAACCTTGGCTTCTTCTGCCCCGCCAAGTGTGGCCACGGGCGTGGGTCGCGACTACCCGCGCACAAGTAAAGGGGTACAAAAAGGGACCCCTACTTTTGTATACCGACAATATCTCTTTCCCCCTCTCAGCTATCTAACGCACCACTCAGCCTTATCAGGGCTCCTTTATCTCTCTCAAACTTTATATCTCCCTGGTTCACACATACACATGTCTGGCTCACGCTACATATAGACCCATCCAACACTCTCCGTCCTTGTTCTCTCTCTATGTGACACGCACCCCCCCCTAAGTACCATAATCCCTCACTCCATCATAGGCGCACACACTCCTCCCCTAAGTATGATTATCTCTCACTAGCCATCTGGAACACGTGTATTGTCTCCTTCGATCCATACATCTATCTCGATATCTCTTGGGGTATCTTCTATCGCACACACACCTTGTCACTCGATATCCCACCCATATAGTCCCATCACGATCTCCAGGGGATCTCTCTATGACAAACATACACTCTCTCCTCCCCATGTCTGCATTTTCTCCGTACGTCTCTCTCGACCTCTCTCCCTTGTTTGTCAGACCCCTCTTGGCCACGTGCTAGGGGTCTTTCTCTCTCGTTGCACACAACCACACACTATCTCCTCACCTTTCTTCCGTTGTCGAAGATTCATGTGTGATATGTTTGCATAAGACACACACGCCTTTTCTCTACTTTTATTGTGTGTTGTCCATGTATCTTTCACATACTCACACACACTTTTTTCACTCACTCTTTCTATTTCATTCTCTCTCTCTCTCTGTCTCTCTCTAGTTAGGGACTCTCTCACGTCCATAAGCATATGGATGTTTTGAAAAGTCGAACCTCATAAAAGTTTAACCAGGTATATGTGGAGAAAACATTTACATCTCGAATGACCTTTAGATTCATCACAACATGTACTTACTTCATACTATCATTTATCTTTGGTATTGTAGATATAAGTAATTTCTTTATAAACTTGGTCAAAGTTTCAAAAGTTTGACTTCAAAAAAATGTTGGCACTACATTATTGAATGGAGGGAGTAGCTCTTTCTCTCTCTCTCTGCTATCTCTCATGGGCCTCCCCTCTCACTCGAACTCTCTATACCGACGGATTATAAACTCATTGTGTCAGCATATAGCTCCGTATATTGTTTAGTTGACCGGTCAACCAGTCCACATGCTGCCTTGTCAGCTCATGTTCTCTATCTTCGTGTGCTGGCCCATGTGGCAGTGGGTGAAAATAAATAAACCAGAGGCCCATCTGACACACGGTGAAGTAGATAAAGTTGAAACCACTCGGGGTAGCACCCCGCACGCTAGTAAATTGAGGGCGCATTGAGAACACACTTCTTCCGCGTGAAGGATGCACTCGCGCACAATTCACCACTGTGCGGCGGCATGCACAGAAGGACGCACTCGTGCACACCCAGCAGGCCAACACACAACACACACCAGCACACGTGTACACCGGCGTCGCCGCCGGTTGAGATGGAAGGTGAGGCAGCCAACAAGCAAAGGCGTCTCAAGCCAAAACCGCATCCGGCGAGCCTGGACTTCATCAGCAGCCTCCCCGATGACATGCTGCTCGTCATCATCGGCCTCCTCCCCACCAAATCTGCCATGCGGACCGCCCTGCTCTCCCGGCGGTGGCGCCCCCTTTGGCACCGCGTCCCCCTCAACCTCACCGTTGACAACTGCCTCTGCCACGGGGATTGCAAACGCATGGCTGCTTGATGACCCACAAGTATAGGGGATCTATTGTAGTCCTTTCGATAAGTAAGAGTGTCGAACCCAACGAGGAGCAGAAAGAAATGATAAGCAGTTTCCAGCAAGGTATTCTTTGCAAGTACTGAAATAAGTGGTAATAGATAGTTCTGCGATAGGATAATTTGTAACGAGCAACAAGTAACAAAAGTAAATAAAGTGCAGCAAGGTGGCCCAATCCTTTTGTAGCAAAGGAAAAGCCTGGACAAACTCTTATATGATGTAAAGCGCTCCCAAGGACACATGGGAATATCGTCAAGCTAGTTTTCATCACGTTCATATGATTCGCGTTGGGTACTTTGATAATTTGGTATGTGGGTGGACCGGTGCTTGGGTGCTGCCCTTGCTTGGACAAGCATCCCACTTATGATTCACCTCTATTGCAAGCATCCGCAACTACAACAAAAGTATTAAGGTAAACCTAACCATAGCATGAAACATATGGATCCAAATCAGCCCCTTACGAAGCAACGCATAAACTAGGGTTTAAGCTTCTGTCACTCTAGCAACCCATCATCTACTTATTACTTCCCAATGCCTTCCTCTAGGCCCAAACAATGGTGAAGTGTCATGTAGTCGACGTTCACATAACACCACTAGAGGAACGACAACATACATCTCATCAAAATATCGAACGAATACCAAATTCACATGACTACTAACAGCAAGACTTCTCCCATGTCCTTAGGAACAAAAGTAACTACTCACAAAGCATAAACATGTTCATAAACAGAGGGGTATTAATATGCACATAGGATCTGAAAATATGATCTTCCACCAATTAAACCAACTAGCATCAACTACAAGGAGTAATTAACACTACTAGCAACCTACTAGCACCAATCCCGGACTTAGAGACAAGAATTGGATACAAGAGATGAACTAGGGTTTTGAGATGAGATGGTGCTGATGAAGATGTTGATGGAGATTGCCCTCTCCTGATGAGAGGAGCGTTGGTGATGACGATGGGGATGATTTCCCCCTCCGAAAGGGAAGTTTCCCCGGCAGAACAGCTTTGCCAGAGCCCTAGATTGGTTCCGCCAAGGTTCCGCCTCGTGGCGGCAGAGTTTCGTCCGAGAAGATGGCTTATATTTTTTTCCCATCGAAAGACTCCATATAGCAGAAGATGGTCATCGGAGGGCCACCAAGGGGCCCACGAGGTAGGGGGCGTGCCCTAGGGGGTAGGGCGCACCCCCCACCCTCGTGGGCAGGGTGTGGCCCCCGTGGTGAGTTTCTTCCGCTGAGTATTTTTTATATATTTGGAAAACATCTTCCGTGAAGTTTCGGGACTTTTGGAGCTGTGCAGAATAGGTCTCTAATATTTGCTCCTTTTCCAGCCCAGAATCCCAGCTGCCGGCATTCTCCCTCTTTATGTAAACCTTGTAAAATAAGAGAGAATAGGCATAAGTATTGTGACATAATGTGTAAGAACAGCCCATAATGCAATATATATCGATATAAAAGCATGATGCAAAATGGACGTTGAGGGAGTCCTGGATTAGGGGGTGTCCGGATGGCCGGACTATACCTTCAGCCGGACTCCTGGACTATGAAGATACAAGATTGAAGACTTCGTCCCGTGTCCGGAAGGGACTTTCCTTGGCGTGGAAGGCAAGCTTGGCGATACGGATATGTAGATCTCCTACCATTGTAACCGACTCTATGTAACCCTAACCCTATCCGGTGTCTATATAAACCGGAGGGTTTTAGTCCGTAGGACATCACATTCATACACAACAATCATACCATAGGCTAGCTTCTAGGGTTTAGCCTCTCTGATCTCGTGGTAGATCTACTCTTGTACTACATATCATCAATATTAATCAAGCAGGACGTAGGGTTTTACCTCCATCGAGAGGGCCCGAACCTGGGTAAAACTTCGTGTCCCTTGCCTCCTGTTACCATCCGGCCTAGACGCACAGTTCGGGACCCCCTACCCGAGATCCGCCGGTTTTGACACCGACATTGGTGCTTTCATTGAGAGTTCCTCTGTGTCGTCGCCATCAGGAAGGATGCCTCGCCCCGTCTTTAAAGAATGCACCGTTTCTAAGGGAGCTTTGGCTGTCGGCCAAACCCTCCGGCTAGGTGGTTTTCTTATGACCGCCTATTCGGCTTCTGTGCCGACGATGACCTCTCGAGCCATCAAAAACAATCTTCATGTCAACTCGGAACTCGCCGGGCAGTTAGATCCAATGGAGCTTTCCTCCATAAACGAGCTCTTGGATCGCATCGCCGCCCTGGGAGTCGCTACGGATTACGACCAGATTGGGCCCAAGCCCCATCTGAGAGAGATTAACTCTCCCCAAGTCACCCATCACGTTGCCGTGGTAGAGGGACAGTGCGACGACCCCTCATCTATCTTAAGGACTAGCTACGTCCGGATTCCCGATCCCTCCAAGCCGGATACCCGCGGAAGGGAGGATATCACTCAAGACCTGAACTTAGAGTCAGGCGACGGACTGGATTCATTGGACAACATCCAGGAATCCAAATTTTTGAGTTCGGAAATTCCTCGGCCTCTGAGCCTCAGATGGGGTGAGGCTTTGGATTTAATTCCACCCACCCACCCGGACATTAGCGATCTATCCCAAATTAGACAAGAGCCCAAAGAAACAGTACATCATTACCGGGCCAGATTCCTCCTGGTTATGAACAGGATAAAGGACTGCCGCGAGGAAGACGCGATTTCATTCTTCTGCAATAATTGCACGGACAAGGGAATCCTCAACGCCATAAGTCGCCGTGATATTACATGCTTCGCTGACTTGGCGTCCATAGTACGAAAGTACTGTGCGATGGAAAGCGCCTGGAAAACCAAAATAAAATTTTGGGACAATCCGGCCCTGAATGCAAACGCAGTCCAAAATAAAAGGGTGCATCATCGCCAGACACCCGGGTCAAACACCAAAAAGCAAAAACCCTCTACAGGGCATGGAACTGTATTGGAAGGATGGCTTAATGGACCCTGTAAAATTCAAAGTACAGAGGACGCCACACCAACTGACAGCCTTAGAGCATGTTGGATACTCCGACAGGTGGCCAAAATTGGCGAAGATCTCCTAATTCAAGAGGCCACAGAAAGCCACCCCAGAGACACCAATATGGTAATAACAGTCTTCGAGACTTTCGCATCAAATAACATGCGAAAAAGGACACTCCACAGCCTTGCCGAAATCTACCAAGTGGCAACAATAAACCCATGGAGTGACACGGCTATTACCTTTAACGCCGGTGATGAACCTAAATTCCGAACAGCCCGAGTACCAGCTGCATTGGTCCTCAGTCCAATAGTGGATGACTTTCGTCTTACCAAGGTACTCATGGACGGCGGCAGCGGATTGAACCTCATTTACGAGGAAACCCTTCAAAAAATGGAAATAGACTGGAACCGCATTGAGCGAAGCAGCACAACCTTTAGAGGAATAATCCCCAGTCGGGAAGCGCGCTGTACAGGAAAAATCACACTAGATGTGGTGTTCAGCACGCCGGATAATTACAGGTCTGAAGGTTCACGTTCCATGTGGCTCCGTTCAGCAGCGATTATCACACTCTGCTAGGGTGGGAAGCGTTTACAATCTTCCAAGCAATACCCCATTACGGGTACATGAAGCTCAAGATGCCCGGGCCCAACGGGATCATCACTCTCGCTAGTAATCCGGACATAGCACTCTGCGCTGAAAACAAGACAGCCGCACTAGCCCTTGAGGCACTATCCGAAGCCCTAGTGGTTGAGGAACTGACTGCGCTGCGCTCCACGGTGAATAGAGACGACATGGTACTCGACAAAAGATCCAAGTCCACCTCCTTTAAACCGGCGGACGAAATAGTCAAATTCCAGGTCCATCCAACGGACCCCAATAAAATAGCTTCCATCGGGGCACATTTAAACCCTGATGTAGATGCCGCACTACGAGAGTTCCTACTAGAGAACTGGGACATTTTCGCCTGGCACCCTTCAGACATGCCAGGAATCCCACGCAGGCTGGCCGAGCACAGCTTAAATATCCTAAAAGAATTCAAACCTGTCAAGCAAGATCTTCGGCGTTTTTCCGAACCTAAGAGACAGGCCATGGGAGAGGAGCTAGCAAAGCTATTGGAGGCCGGATTCATCAGAGATATAAAACATCCGGACTGGCTAGCAAACCTGGTGATGGTACCAAAGAAGGACAAATCCTGGCACCTATGCGTTGATTTTAAAGACCTTAACAAGGCTTGCCCAAAGGATCCCTTCCCCCTCCCCCGCTTCGATCAAATTATCGATGCTACCGCAGGACACGACTCGTTGTGTTTCCTCGACGCATATTCCGGCTACCATCAAATCAAGATGGCAGAATCAGACCAAGCCACAACGGCATTTATCACACCATACGGCCATTCTGCTTCAACACAATGCCCTTCGGGCTCAAAAACGCCGGCGCAACATATCAGCGCATGATTCAGACATGTCTGGCAAACCAGATCGGCAAAACAGTGGAGGCATATGTAGATGATGTGGTCGTCAAAACAAGACATGTCGAATCTCTAGTAGACGACTTGAGGCTCACATTCGATAACCTCTGAACATACGACATCAAGCTCAACCCGGAAAAATGCGTTTTCGGCGTCCCAGCCGGAAAGCTCTTGGGCTTCATTGTATCCGGTAGAGGAATTGAAGCCAATCCAGCCAAGATCCGAGCTCTGTCACAATTGGATATCCCAGAGAACCTCAAACAAATACAAAAATTAACCGGATGCGTGGCGGCTCTAAGCCGCTATATCTCCCGCTTGGGAGAAAAGGCCCTACCCCTTTACCGCCTCCTTCGGCGCACTGAACACTTCGAATGGATGGATGCAGCCACGGCTGGACTCGACGAAATAAAAGCCATACTAGCAACAAACCCAGTCCTGGCCGCGCCAAACATTGGCGAACCAATGCTATTATACATTGCAGCAACACATCAGGTTGTAAGCGCAGTGCTCGTCGTCGAACGAGAAATGGACGGACACAGATTCCCCCTTCAAAAGCCGGTCTATTATGTGTCCACTGTTCTCACTCCCTGCAAATCACGGTACCCGCATTATCAAAAGATTGCGTACGCGGTATTCATGGCATCCCGGAAGCTACGACACTACTTTCAAGAGTGTTCAATAACAGTAGCCTCGGAAGTACCACTTAACGATATTATAAACAACCATGATGCAACAGGTTGGATTGCAAAATGGGCCATTGAGCTCCTCCCGTTCGACATAACTTATAAGCCATGGCGAGCCATCAAGTCGCAAGTCTTGGCCGACTTCCTCGCAGAATGGATGGAGGCCGAACTCCCTAAAGAGTACGGCACATATTCAAATTGGATCATGCATTTCGACGGCTCCAAGATGTTGGCCAGACTGGGGGCTGGCGTCATTTTGATGTCCCCCATAGGAGACACAGTTCAATACGTACTCCAGATTATGTACACGGACTCCAACAATGCAGCCGAATATGAGGCCCTTCTACATGGTCTCCGGATGGCAGTATCCATGGGCATTCAACGCCTAGAGGTGTGCGGGGACTCGAACCTCGCAATATCCCAAATAAATGGAGACTTTGATGCCAAGGATCCAAAAGTGGCAGCTTACTGCAATGCCGTCCTAGAAATGTCAGCTCGGTTTGAAGGGCTTGAATTCCACCATGTAGCCCGGGAAAATAATCAGGCGGCAGATGTCCTGGCACGCATCGGCGCAAAACGCGATGTAGTCCCCCCCAACATCTTCTTGGAAAGGCTGTTCAAGCCATCCGTAGTATGGGAAGGGGAGCCGAACAATAACAGCCTGGACCCAACCGCACTGCCCGACACCGAACATTCCGACACAATCGGAGGCTCTGCCAACGAAATAACACCTTCAGCCCACGTAATAATGGCCGTTATCGCCCCGTGGACGGAACCATTCCTCACCTACCTCACTAGGCAGGAACTCCCCGAGGACCAAAATGAGGCACGCTGCATAGTGCGGCGATCCAAAGCCTACAAAGTCCACAAGGGAGAGCTTTATAAGAAAAGCACTACCGGAGTCCTTCAAAGGTGCACCTCCGAAGAGGAACGGCGGAACCTCCTGGCTGAAATTCATGTCGGACTCGGCGGTCATCACACGGTAGCTCAGTTCCTTGTAAGCGAGGCCTTCCGTACATGCTTTTATTGGCCGACGGCCCGGGCAGACGCCCAGGACTTAGTCCAACGATGCACCGGTTGCCAGCTCTTTGCAAACCAAAGCCATATGCCACCCACCGCCCTCCAAACTATCCCCATCACTTGGCCCTTTGTGGTCTGGGGGCTTGACATGGTTGGACCCCTTAAAGGCGGAACCCACAAGCAAAAATACTTACTGGTCATGGTGGATAAGTTCACCAAATGGATAGAAGCCAAGCCTGTTAAGACGGCCGAATCCGGACCGGTGATAGACTTTATATCCGGGGTTTTACACTGTTACGACGTCCCTCACAGGATCATCACGGATAACGGCACGAACTTTACGGCCGACGAGGTAAAACTCTGATGCAAAAACATGGGCATCAAGCTCGATTATGCTTCCATCTATCACCCACAAACTAACGGCCAGGTCGAACGTGCAAATGGTCTCATCATGAGCGGCATCAAACCCAGATTAGTGCGGTCCCTCACGGAATCTAACACGCACTGGGTAGAGGAGCTCGACTCCGTACTCTGGGGGCTGCGGACCATGCCGAATCGCACCACCGGATACACACCATTCTTTATGGTGTACGGTGCAGAGGAAGTTTTAAATTGCGACATAATTCATGACTCACCTCGAGTGCACATGTACGAAGAAAGAGAAGCTGAGCTCGATCGGCAGGACAACTTGGACGCATTGGAGGAGGAGCGTGACGTGGCAAAGTCCCATTCCGCATTCTATCAACAGCAGGCTCGAAGATACCAAAGAAGAGAAGTACGGGCCAAAAATTACAATGTTGGCGAATTAGTTCTATGACTACCGGACAAGAAAAAGGACAAACTCAAGCCCAAGTGGGAATGTCCCTTCATAATTAACCAAGTCCTGACTGGTGGAGCGTACCGCCTGCGAGATGCATCGGATAACCGACTTGAGCCGAACCCATGGAATGCAGCCCGTCTCCGAAGATTCTATGCCTAGCGTCGGACTCTGTGTTCGCCTCCTTCCTCTGTCCATTTTTTATACTTTCTATCTTACATTCCTCTTCTTCTCTCCCTCTCTCTTATAGCCTTTAAAGGCTCATAAAGTGACGCGCTATCCGCGCTCATTAAACCTGGGGGCTTCTTTAAACAGAAGCTTATTTATACGGGCTTCATGCCCAACACATGTGTCACACTTCCGCATGTACCTTTTATTCACCATTATATGCATCGATATGACTTAAGTTTTGGCCAAGCTGGGTTGCCTGGCTCCTGTGCTTACCCCTACGTTCCAGATTGTTCGGCTAGGTGGTAAAGGGAGCACCTCTGCGATTGTTACTACCGGGTCAGCCGGACGTGTACCTCAGACTGGGTGAAGCCGAAAGCTGGCGTTCTTAAGGGAATATTTGGTCGGTGAACTAAAGATGATCTTTTTTATTTATCTATACGCCCCCAGATGTTTTTCCTGCGTTTCTTTTCGCAGCATGGACATGCACTTTAGGGCATGCCTCCCAGGGAAAGGAACCCCTAACGGAACTATTCTCCCTGGAAGATGTTTCTTACTAACCATGTAATATAACATAACTAGTCGGGCACTAATGACCCCTACGCCTGGTCTCCATGCATTCCCCGGTTCCTATATAACCACATGGGAATTTGGACACACTCCGGACCATCAGGTCCCGAGGCTGAAGCGAAAAGGTCGTCCATGACAAATGATCTACAATCCGGCTAGAAGGCATTATAAATGTCAATTAAATTACATAGTCATTTTGACAAATTGTATTCCTCTTAAATACCATCTAACAGGCTGTCTAATTTACATTCCTGCTGGGAATACTTTGCGGCCAACTCTACTTGGCCGTATACTAAGCTTACAGGGATCTCCTTCCCATCGGGCCCTACAGGACCGACCTCGGCCATGTGGTTGGGGTCAGCCTTTGTGTACTGCATCTTCACCATGACCCAGGCCTCCCTAGCGCCTTGATGGCAGGCCGATATCTTCCACAATCGGAAGCGCCGCCGTGCTCCCTTTAGCTTCTCTATAAGCTCTCCAAGACCTTCGGGCATGGAGATGGATGGTCACAGGGCCTGGGCGACGTCTTGCATCGCCTGCCGAACTCGATCGAGCAGTTGCGAGAGCTCGGGAAGAAGGTCACCCGTAGAACCGGGCATCTCCTCTGCAGGACGACCTGTTAGCACACCTATAGACATTGCTCTGTTAGTCGACTTCCCCGCCGAACTTTCTTTCAAAGGTTCGTTCAAGCACTTACTAAATATGCCGCGCCGAAGCCGTTGATTCTCCTTAATGGAGTCTGACAGCTGGGCACGAACATCTTTCAGCTCGACGCCCAGCTTGGTGTTGGCATCTTGGAGATCGTTCTTCTCCCGCCTCACCTTTGTCAGCACCTTCTCACCAGCCTTTAGCTGGCATAGGAGGTGTTGCCTTTCCAGATTCAATCCGGCGCCATCTGCAATTTCATTTGTCAGATTCGCACCCATGCCGTGCTTCGCAAAATACTTATCTTTCGAAGTATATATTACCAGAGGGGGTCTCCTTGGGCTCCCCTGCCGCGGCTAGTGCGGCCTCAAGTTGGGCTTTGCACTCTTCCAGCTCCTTGGATAGTAGGGAATTCTTTTCTGTAATAACCTGCATAACAAATGATCCTTAAATCAGTTATTCTAAATGTTTCAAGTCTCGGGGGCTACTGGTATCTATATATAATTACCGAAATTTTCTTACTCGTATGTCTTTTACATATTGCTCCATGGCTCTGGCTAGACCATTTTGAGCGGCACGGAGGTACGCATCTCCCGATTTGAAGGCATCTAACGCCTCTTGGGAGAAACAAGCGTCGCGAAGAATTGTCCGGCGATGCCTGTGGTTCATGGCACTCTCCACCTCAGAGTTGGTGGCAGACAACCTGTCCACATCCTCCGTCGGAGGAGCGCCCGGTGCGCGCCTTGTGTTCGCCTCCACCTCCGGACCAGGCTTCGGAGCCTGGCTGGTGGAGGCGCGATTGGCAGCCTCTCCGAATCCAGTCCGGCGAGGTCTCTTTGTCCTAAAGAGAGCACGAGTGTTAATGTGCCTTGAAGGTGTAACACCAGGGATAAGGGGGCGCGCCATACCTTTGCGCTGACGTCTTGGTCCGGACTGCACCTCTTTTCTGCCCATGGGGCCCTGCAGCCCCTCGTTGGCTTGTCGCCGCAGGTTCGGCCTCTCGTTTCTGGGAGGCCGGGATTAGCCCTAGGTAATCAGCCGTAATGGCCACCAAGGCGGTGTCCTTGCTCAATTGATGGAACACTCCATCAATCAGCTCCACCAAAAAGTCCGGATCCTCTTGAGAGTCCGGGTCGAGGGACCGTCCTGGGTCCTCGGGTTGTGCAGGAGGGCTGTTTATTTCTTTAAACAGCCTGGCGCAGTTCCTGCGTTGAAGTTGCTAGACTAAGTATTTAACAATGGGAATATAAAACGGATGGGCAAGATGCGACCACTTACCCAGCTTGGAGGATTGTACAAAGAAAATCCATCCTTTGGGTCGACGCGGAGAAAATCCTCCTCTTCTCCCTTGTACAAAGCGGACAAGGTCTTTATTAGAGCCGCAGCCAAATCCGGCCCCTTATGGCCGTAGCGGCTGCTATCGTCCTCCCCGTTGAAGTCCCACATGGGGTGTCCTTTATACTGTAGCGGTTGCACCCCTCGCATGATGCATGCGGCCATGACCCCGATCATGGTCAGTCCGGAATGAGCTAACAATCTTATCCGGCCCATCAGGTAAAAAACGTCCTTGTCGCTTTCCCTCTGAGGGCTCCATGGACGCCAACTTAGGAGCTTCTTTAGTGGGGCACTGTCAAACTCAGGGAGGCCGACCCGGACAGGATCCGGCAGCGGGACGTCTTCTATGTAAAACCATTCCGAAGGCTAGTCCTCGGACGCTTTCTTTGGGGTTCCGGATAGGTATCCGGTCCCGGCGATGCGCCACACTTCGGCTCCGCCCACTTGATACAATGACCCCTTCTTAGAACGGGGCACAAGGCAGAATAGCTCTTTCCATAGCCCGAAATGAGCCTCAACACCCAAAAACAGCTCGCAGAGGGCTACGAAGCCCGCGATATGCAATACGGAGGTGGGCGTGAGATTGTGTAGCTGGAGGCCATAGTACTCCAGTAGCCCCCGGAGAAACGGATGGATTGGAAATCCAAGCCCTCTTATTAGATAAGGGACAAGGCATACCTGTTGTCGGGGAAACTGATCCACCAACACCTATGGGGACCGGGCCCCTTTCGGTTCGGAGGGGGGCGGAGGCCGCGCAAAGAGCGGATCGAGGCAGTACACGCGAGCAGTTTTACCCAGCTTCGGGCCGCACGGATGCGTAAAACCCTACTGCTGCATGTTTGTGTGTATTGAATTCTTGCTCAGGAGCGATGGACGCTGCCAGACCGAGCGTGAGAGTGTTCCTGATGTTTCGAATGAGCCGAACCCCCTCTACGTTGCGCTTGGGCCTCCTTTTATACTTTCAAGGGGTCACTGACAGGTGGCAACGTAGACTAGAAGGGTAAAAATGGAAAAGGATGCGTAGGTGCAGCTACCGCTACTGTGGACACAGTGCACCCTACCTAACTCTGACGGCAGGGGACAAGGTCATTGAATGCCCGTCTGAGTTGCCTAAACAGTGCAAAAAGTGACCGTTAGGAGCGCCACCGTCTGCCACGATGACCTTCTCTTCATCTCCGCTTGCCACCGCGTACCCCTGGCTGCACAGGCTCCCGCCACGCGCCCCTAAGGAAGCCTCATGGCGACGCGCGGGTGGGTGCGCTGGAGCGTGGG
This sequence comes from Triticum dicoccoides, assembly GCF_002162155.2. Classification (NCBI taxonomy): domain Eukaryota; kingdom Viridiplantae; phylum Streptophyta; class Magnoliopsida; order Poales; family Poaceae; genus Triticum; species Triticum dicoccoides. The sequence continues at coordinate 412,180,527 of NC_041382.1, forward strand.
TACAGAGTGGCAGCGGGCCCCCGGTGAGTACCTTGTCGGGGTCATCGTCTTGTCGAGTCCAGAAGCTTGTCGCTCACTGGACCTTGCCGGGACGTGCGGTGCATCGCGGCAAGTTTCTTGAAGTGCCGTGGTTGGCCTTCCCGGCAAGCTCCTCTTGCTGGGGCCTTGTCTCTTCCCGGCAAGATCCTCTTGCCGGGGCCTTGTCTCTTCATCTTGAATGCTTTGTTCTTGAATGGCTCCAAAGGAACCCACGGAGGACTCTGGCGGTCGTCCGGCAAGCCTTGCCGCGCGGCGCTGCAACTACCCGTGCACAAGTTCGGGATACTAGGGTACCCCTACTCTAGTACACCGACAGGAGCCCCCGGGCCTGGGCCACACATGGTGCCGAGCCTGTTGGGCCAGGCCCAAAACAGGGCACGGGCACGCGCGGAGCCTGGGTTATGCCGAATCTAACTCCGTATCCACCGCGCCCCCCGTAACGGCACGCGTCAATCGCGGAGTCGTGGCAGAGATCGTGGGTGGTTGTTTGTTTGGAAGGCCGAAATGTCCGCCCCGTCCTTCTTTATAAGCAGGGGAAACAGGGGCATTTCCCCCACCTTCGCCCTTCGCTGCTACAATCTCAGAAATCTCTGCCGCCCTCCTCCGCTTGCGGAGTTGAAAGAGGGCAGTGCTCCGCCCCCGTCGCTGCCGCCACCACCAGCGCCGTCGATCTCCCCCACCGCCTCCGCCATGCCTCCGAAGCCCAGGAAGGGGAAGGCCACGAAGGCCGCGGCCGCGAAAGCTGTGAAGTCGACCGAAGCGCAGCGGCTTGAGGCGCTGCGGAAGGAGCGGGCCACTCCCCCCCCCCGAGCTCTCCGCGAAGGAGCTGAGGGAGTGGTACTATCTCTTCTGGTCGACGGAGACGCGGGTGCATCTGCGCATGAAGGTACTCTCCGCCGTCGCCTCGCAAGCAGCTCCAGTTGGCGGATATCCTTTCTTCGCCGTGTTCTTCTACTGCGGGCTCTGCCCGCCATTCTCTGATTTCTTTTGTGACGTCATGAACACCTATGGACTCCACCTCCTTGACTTCACCCCCAACGCCGTTCTGACCATGGCAGTTTTCGCCCATCTATGCGAAAACTTTGTCGGAGTCCACCCCAACGTAGCTCTCTTCCGCCATTTCTTTATGCCTCGTGTCGAGAGAGGGGAACCTCTTGCCGGCGGGATCGCCTGGATCTCGCGGGCCGGCAAGAAGGAGACCTATATGGAGGGGGAGCTCCGCAGCAAGTGGGACGAGTGGAGAGCAGATTGGTGCTGGGTTGTAGAAGAGAGCCCGCAGCCATTCACCGCCCTGCGCCAAGCCCCAGCAGTGCGTGGCAATGACTGGAGCGCTCTGTCCGTGGACGACGACAAGCTGAAGATCGCCACCACTCGGATCTTGCGTCTCAGGCTTCCCGGGCTGACTGTAGGAGTTGTCGGCGCAGATTTCCTTCGCCGGCGCATCGCCCCTCTGCAGGCGAGGGGGAGACCCGCCTGGGAATTTGGAGGCCCGGCAGATATCATGAGGTTGCGCCCAGGCCTCAACTTCAATTTCACCGTCATAGGGTTGGACGGGATACTCAAGGAGATATTCAAGCATGACCCACAGCATCCCGAGTGGTTCAGGTTGTCGGCAGGCGTCGTTCCTCTGTGCAACAACTCCTCGCGCGACCGCATCTGCGCCATGATGCCGTTGTGTGATTCGCACGGGATCGCTCCAACTTGGCAAGAGCCTGCCGGAGACGTTGTGCAGCAGTTCTTCGACAGCCTAGTGGAAGTAGCGGTCAATGCTGACAACAAGAAGCTCCTCACCCGCGACACCACCGATCAAGAGATGGAACGCATCGCCACCAGGGCGGAAGAGGCGGCGGCAGCCGCAGCCGCGGGTGAATTTGGGTTCACGGTGGAGGAAGCGGACGCGGCATCGGTGATGAGTGTTGCTGAGCGGGAGTGGCCCGAAGACGAAGAAGAGCTTGCCGCGCCCGACGCCGAGTTGAGCGAGCCCGCCGAGGGTACGAGTGGCCCGCCATCTCCGGGGAGCTTGCCGGGAACAGGGCCCGGAACGCAGCCCCCAGTGCAGCCAAGAAGGCGCCTCCGCAGGATCGGGGACGCAGCAGGGCGGCAAGCTGGTCAACAGCCGCAGCGCCGCGTGACGCGCTCCGCCGCGGCAAGTACGGTTGCCGCGGGTGCGCCTCCCGCCGCAGTGGCAACTGGGGCGGGGTCATCTCGGGCTGGCGCCGCAGTCCCCGCCAAGCGGCCAAGGGATCCCACCCCTCCACCTCGTCGCGGCGGAGGTGGGCCGAACTTCGACCTCTCCGCGCTCAGCTCCAACGAGGAAGAGGAAGAAGAGTAAGATTCCCTTGTTGTTCTTGTAGTTCTTCAACTTGCCATTCCTGTCTTGCATCTGATCTGACCCACCCTGGACTCTCCCTTTTCAGGACTCTGGCCCAGAGGGCGGCGAAGAGGGCCAAGGCTCAGGTGGTGATCATCGAGGACGAGCCCACTGCGATGACAGGAGGCGCGCCGAGACCACCTTGCTGGATCCGGCCATCACTTCGCAGAGCAGCCCCCAACGCAGCCCCCAGCGTAAGCATATGGTCTACTTTCTGCTTCTGGGTGCGCGTGGTTGCTCTTTTCCTTTGTTGACATCTGATCACTGGTTTGTTTGTGCAGGAGCAGAACAGCTTCATCAGGAGGGCGTGGTGATCACCTCCGACTCGTCGTCTGCTTCGACTATGCCGCCAAGGGCGGACTCCCCGGCAAGGGAGCGTTCTCCGATAAGGGAGGAGCCTCCGGCAAGGGAGGAGTCTCTGGCAAGGGACAGCGCTAACGATCCGCCGGTGGTGGAGCTTATGACAGCGGATCCCAGCACAGGTAATCCTTCCTGCCCGAAACTTTCTTTGTATTCTTCTGCTGATTTTTCTTCTTGAATGCTTGTTTGACTTCTCATTCTTCTCCGGTCGTCAGGTCCACCCTCCGCGGATCCGACGGAGACCGAGGCGGGCGACAGAGAGGACACGCGCGGCAACACTGATGATGCCGCGGCCTCCGAAGACGGAGCTGGTGCCGATGTGCCTGCCGGTGAAGAGGCCGCCAAGGCTGCCGCCGAGGAAGCTGGCGGGGGATCTGGCGATCGCACTGATGGCCCTGAGGCCACAGGAGCGTCAGGCGCTGCACCGACCGCCGATCCCTCCGCCGCTGCCGCAGCGTCAGGCTCCGAGGAGCCCCAGCCCGGCGCCTATCTGAAGGCTAGCGAGGGCATCTTTATCAAGCTCCCTTGAGCGTCAAGCTCCAAGGCGCCGGTGGAAGGAGAAGTTTTGGATGGGGAGGTGCTCGCCTCCACTGGGTTGTCGATTGTTAACGCGCCGGGAAGCAGCAGTGACGAGCCCGAGGAGGAGCGACTGCTGCGGAGGCTGCTGGCGCTCTATCGCGCCCATCAAGTCAAGTTGGAGTCCCGAGAAGCGCTCGTCGCGAAAGCGAGCATGGATATAGAGAAGCGCGCGGAGGAGCTCTGGGGTTTTCGCCAGGAAGCTCTCCGGGCCTTGGCGAAGGAGCGGGAGCAGCTTGCTGAAGAGCGGAAGGCCTTCCTCCTCGAGAAGGCCGAAGCTGAAGAGTAGCAACGGCTCACCGACGAGAAGCTGTACGCGCGAGAAGGCGAGCTGGCTCAGCGGAAAGTGAACCTCGACAGCCACGAGGAGGAGCTTGCCGCGCGCGAACGGCCACTTGGCGGGTCGCTCCAAGAGGCAAAGGATGTGGCTGCGGCTGCCGAGACTGCCAAGGAGGAATTGGAAGTAAAGGTGACGCAGCTGGAGGCTGATCTGAAGGTGGGTGGCGAAGAGCTTGCAGCGCTCAAGCTGGAGTGCGAGAAGGACGCCCTTGCCCACGGTGAGCTGCAGGGCCAACTCTCCGAGAAGGGCAAAAAGCTGCGCGCCGCCAAGAATTCCAATGCTGATCTGGAGCTGAAGCTGGCCACCCTGACAGAGACGTTGGACGGCGCCAAGAAACGGGAGGCGGACTGGAAGAAGGACATCAAGGCCAACGAGGCGCTGCTAGCGAGGGCCGCCGAAACCCAGAATCTTCTCAGAGATACTGTGGCGCTCTGGACGGAGGGCCTCGTGAACATTGCTGCAGTCATCGAAGAGGAGCTGGTGCAATTGGGGGTGGAAGGCTTCGGGTACTCCTCCGACGAGAGCCTCCAACCCAGCGCCAAGCTCACTCTGTTCTTTAAAGGCGTGGTGGCGGCGCTCCAGCAACTCCGGGAACGGATCCCAAAGCAGTTGGCCGACGAGTCACGCTCGATTTGTGCCGGAGTTCTGGAGAAGGTGCTGGTGAAGGTGGCCTTCCGCAATCCGGGCCTCAACCTCACCAACGTCCTCAAGAGGCTACCGGCGGACGCTGATCTTGACGCACTTAAGGCCCTCGTCGTACCCATTGTGGACAGGGTGAACGAGGTCAAAAGGGTTGATGGCGGTTGCGTAGATTAGGCCGTCCGTTTTCTTCTTTTCTTGTCGCTGCCAGTCATGTCATGGGAACACTTTATTAGAGGCGCGACAAGTTATTTTTGTAATAAAACTCTATCTTAAGCAAAAAATTGTTGTGTTACTTCCTTTACTCGACTCTTGGCTTTGTATGGTTCTGCCCTATGCTTTCTAGGGAAACTTGCCGGTGCAGGCACCCTTGCCGCGAGCGCCGAGTGCGGAACTTCAGCAGCCTGCTGGCGGGGTCGCTACCGACAAGCAACCTTGTCGCAACTAGTTGCAGCTCACTTAAGTTGTTGAGCGGACTCGAAACAAAGTAAGGGCGCAGCTAGCTATGAGTTGGTTCCTCCGCGCACAGGTTTTCCATACAAAGCACGGTCGTTCAAGGAAAATAACTCAAAAACTTAAAAAACTGATTGCTCAAACTTTAGCAACTTAGCTTTTCTGTCGTCTGCTTCCCGACAAGGAGAAACTTTCTTGAACGGCCTGGTCCACACCATTATCTTCTCCTTCCCCCCCGGTAAACCTTGTGGGCGAGGGAACCTTCCTTCTTTTGAGAAAGAAACAGAGAAATAAAGTAATGATATGGAGCCTTGGGCTCGCTATCGCTTACCGGGGTCTGGTGCTGCACAAAGTGTCAGATAACATATGCGAAAAAGGATTATAGCATAAAAAAACTGACAAGATGTGCGGGGCACATGAACTTTACTGGTGCACGGGGTCTGCGCCCGGCTTTGTACAAAGGATTACATGCAACAGCGGCAAGACTTGTACAAAAGGTGGTTGCTGGAAAAGCTTCCGGCAACCGCGCCCTACGGGTAAAACTTACGAAGATGTTCAATGTTCCAGGAGTTGCTCACCGGAATGCCATCTTCGGTCTCAAGGCGGACAGCGCCGGGCCTAGTGACTCGTTTCACCCGATAAGGGCCTTCCCACTTCGGCGTCAACTTGTTGGAATTCTTGGCGGACTGAACACGCCGAAGAACAAGGTCGCCTTCCTCGAAGCTCCTGGCTCTAACTTTGCGGCTATGGTAGCGACGCAAAGCTTGCTGGTAGCGAGCGACTCGCACAGCAGCCTGAAGACGGTCTTCCTCAAGGAGCAGCGCGTCATCTTGGCGCAACTGCTCTTGCTCGAGCTCATCATAAGCGAGCACTCGAGGTGACCCGTAAACAAGTTCCGTGGGGAGAACTGCCTCTGCTCCGTAGACTAGAGCGAAGGGTGTCTGGCCAGTGGCTCGATTTGGCGTCGTCCTGATCGACCAAAGAACCACCGGCAGCTCCTCGATCCAGTTTCTTCCACACTTGTGCAGTCTATCGAAAGTTCTGGTCTTGAGGCCTCGCAACACTTCAGCATTTGCCCTCTCCGCTTGACCGTTGCTTCTCGGATGAGCAACAGAAGCGAAGCAGACCTTGGCGCCAAGATCTTGGACGTACTGCATGAAGGTGCGGCTCGTAAATTGCGTGCCGTTGTCGGTGATGACCCTGTTAGGGATCCCGAAACGGCAAACAATCGACCTGAAGAACTTGGCTGCTGACTGTGCTGTCACCTTCCTCACTGGTTCCACTTCCGGCCACTTTGTGAACTTGTCGATGGCGACGTACAAGAACTCAAAGCCCCCGACAGCTCGGGGAAAGGGGCCGAGGATGTCGAGCCCCCAGACCGAAAAAGGCCAGGATAAAGGGATCGTCTGGAGAGCTTGAGCTGGCTGGTGTATCTGTTTGGAATGGAACTGGCACGCTTCACACTTGGTTACTTGTGCAGTTGCATCCTGGAGGGCTGTCGGCCAGAAGAAACCTTGTCGGAATGCTTTGCCGGCAAGTGCTCTTGCGCCAATGTGGTGACCACATATGCCTCCATGTATCTCTGCCAACAGCTATTGTCCATCTTCCCGGCGAATGCACTTCAATTTCACACCGTTGAGTCTTATTCTGTACAGTGTGTTGTCGACAAACTTGTACATACTTGACTGCCGGGCTACTCTTTCCGCTTCTTCTTGCTCTTCGGGAAGCTCTCCTATCTGAAGGAAACGGACGATCTGCTACGCCCATGCTGGAGCTTGCGGCTCGACAACAAGGGCTAAAGGCATATCTGTTGCTGTGGGAACATCCACTTCTACGGCAAGAACCTGCGGTTCGGCCGGAGCGTGATATTCCCCGGCAAGCTTGCCGGAGCAAAACTTGTCGGGAGCGTCTGCTTCAACAGAACAAACCAAGAGGTTCGCCGGAGCAGACTGCTCCTCAGCACTCTTGGTGTCGATCTTCGGGACCTTCTTGGCGGCGGCTTTGGGAAGCTCTGCCGGAAAGTAGTCATCAGAAACCAACTTCCTCTTCTTTCTCTGTGCAGTCGACGGTGTTACGGATGGTTGAGTCAGCTTGAGCACAAAAATCCCTGGTTCCACAGGTAACTTTAGTGCTGCGCACTTTGACAGGCCGTCAGCAATATCGTTCTGAGCTCGTGGAACGTGTTCCATTTGCAGGCCGTCAAAGTGTGCTTCTAGCTTCCTTACTTCATCGACATATGCTTCCATCAACGGACTCTGATAGCTTTTGTTTACTTGGCGGACGACCAACTGCGAGTCACCCCTGACGATGAGCTTGTTGATCCCAAGGTCTGCCGCGATTCTGAGTCCGGCAAGCAAACCTTCATACCCTGCGGTATTGTTCGTTGCTTGCTCCTTGGGAAAATGCATCTGAACTACGTACTTGAGGTGCTCTCCGGTGGGTGCGATAAGCAGCACGCCTGCGCCGGCGCCTTGCAGCGAGAAGGCACCATCAAAGTACATCAGCCACACTTTGCTTGCCTCTTTGACGGGGATGCTTGTTTCTGGAGTTTCATCATCTGGTGTTGGCGTCCATTCCGCTATGAATTCTGCCAATGCTCTGCTCTGTATAGTGGAAGAACTCTCAAACTTGAGGCCAAAGCTTGACAGTTCGAGTGCGCACTCAACAATCCTGCCGGTTGCTTCTGGATTTTGCAGTATCCTCTTCAACGGAAAGCGAGTGACAACTGTTATCTCATGTGCCTGGAAGTAATGGCGCAGCTTTCTCGAGGCCATGAGAAGGCCGAAAAGCAATTTCTGTACGCCAGAATACCTTGATCTAGCCCCCTGTAGAAGGGAACTGACAAAGTAAACTGGGCGCTGCACCATTTTCCTCTACACCTCCTTGCATGCCTGCGCAGACTCAACTTTGTCGGGCCAGAGCTTGTCGGAGAAGCCCCCTGCTTGTCGCTGGATTCACTTGCCGCGGTTGCTGGCTCATCGTTCGCCTCCCTCTCCGCTACTAGCGCAGCACTAACCACTTGATTGGTTGCTGCCAGATATAGCAGCAACTTCTCTTGTGGCTTAGGTGCGACAAGTATTGGAGTGGAGGACAGGTACCTCTTCAAGTCCTGTAGCGCGGCCTCCGCTTCTGGAGTCCATTTCATCGGACCTGCCTTTTTCAATATTTTGAAAAATGGCAAGGCGCGCTCTGCGGACTTAGAGATAAATCTGCTGAGAGCAGCCACGCAACCGACAAGCTTTTGTACATCCTTGACGCGCTTTGGTGCTTCAATCTGCTCGATGGCTTTGATCTTGTCGGGATTGGCTTCAATCCCCCGCTGTGACACAAAGAACCTGAGAAGGTTGCCGGAAGGGACTCCGAACACGCACTTCTCGGGATTGAGCTTGAGGTTGATCCTGCGCAGATTTGCAAAAGTTTCATCTAGATCTTGAATCAGAGTAGCCTTGTTTTTGCTCTTGACCACTATATCATCCATGTAGGCTTCCACATTTCTGTGCATTTGCGGCTCAAAAGCACGGTGGACTACCCTTGCGAATGTTGATCCAGCATTCTTCAAACCGAAGGGCATCCGTACGAAGCAGTACGTGCCACATGGGGTGATAAATGCGGTTTTCTCTTCATCCTCTTCTGCCATGAAGATCTGATGGTATCCTGAGTATGCATCAAGAAATGAAAGCAAATCACATCCGGCTGTGGAGTCAACAATCTGGTCAATACGCGGCAAGGGAAATGGGTCTTTGGGACAAGCTTTATTAACATCAGTGAAGTCAATACAAAGTCTCCATTTTCCGTTAGCCTTGCGCACAACAACAGGATTGGCCAACCACGTGGGATGGAGCACTCCTCTGACAAGGCCTGCTGCTTCCAACTTCTTGATTTCTTCTGCGATGAATTCTTGGCGCTCCACTGCCTGCTTCCTGACTCTCTGCTTGACGGGCCGCGCATGAGGACATACGGCAAGGTGGTGCTCGATTACTTTCCTGGGAACACCGGGGATATCAGACGGTTGCCATGCAAACACGTCGACATTCGCCCGCAGGAAAGCAATGAGCGCGCTTTCCTATTTGGGGTCAAGAGTGGCGCTGATGGTGAAGGTACCACCAGTGCCATCCTCCTTGGCGGACACCTTCTTAGTCTCAGGTGGATCTGCCATTGCCTTCTTACACTTGCCTGTGGAGCTCGATGGTGCGTCCTCGACGGTAGCGCAGCACTCCGAAGAGGTGCGCTTGCCGGAGTAGGCATCAGAGCTCTTGCCGGACTTGGTCCTCGTCGACGCCCACTCTTCCGCCGGCGTCCACTCCACCACCCGTTTGCTCCAGAGGCGGTGAAAGCGACGCAGACGGAACAGCTGCCTCCGAATCCTTCTTCTTCGGTGGCATGTCGATGAAGACGATGAAGATTTAGCTCGCGTGCACGCCGGATCGGGTTCGCACAATCTCGACGCCCCCTACCTGGCGCGCCAAAGATGTCGGGGAAACTGATCCACCAACACCTATGGGGACCGGGCCCCTTTCGGTTCGGAGGGGGGCGGAGGCCGCGCAAAGAGCGGATCGAGGCAGTACACGCGAGCAGTTTTACCCAGCTTCGGGCCGCACGGATGCGTAAAACCCTACTACTGCTTGTTTGTGTGTATTGAATTCTTGCTCAGGAGCGATGGACACTGCCAGACCGAGCGTGAGAGTGTTCCTGATGTTTGGAATGAGCCGAAACCCCTCTACGTTGCGCTTGGGCCTCCTTTTATACTTTCAAGGGGTCACCGACAGGTGGCAACGTAGACTAGAAGGGTAAAAATGGAAAAGGATGCGGTAGGTGCAGCTACCGCTACTGTGGACACAGTGCACCCTACCTAACTCTGACGGCAGGGGACAAGGTCATTGAATGCCCGTCTGAGTTGCCTAAACAGTGCAAAAAGTGACCGTTAGGAGCGCCACCGTCTGCCACGATGGCCTTCTCTTCATCTCCGCTTGCCACCGCGTACCCCTGGCTGCACAGGCTCCCGCCACGCGCCCCTGAGGAAGCCTCATGGCGACGCGCGGGTGGGTGCGCTGGAGCGTGGGTACAGAGTGGCAGCGGGCCCCCGGTGAGTACCTTGTCGGGGTCATCGTCTTGTCGAGTCCAGAAGCTTGTCGCTCACCGGACCTTGCCGGGACGTGCGGTGCATCGCGGCAAGTTTCTTGAAGTGTCGTGGTTGGCCTTCCCGGCAAGCTCCTCTTGCCGGGGCCTTGTCTCTTCATCTTGAATGCTTTGTTCTTGAATGGCTCCAAAGGAACCCACGGAGGACTCTGGCGGTCGTCCGGCAAGCCTTGCCGCGCGGCGCTGCAACTGCCTGTGCACAAGTTCGGGATACTAGGGTACCCCTACTCTAGTACACCGACACCCGCTCTCCTTGGGAGGGATTGGGGGCACTCTCCGCTTGCTCTCCACCATTATAAACGGCAAGACCGGCTCAAACCGGGACCATATAGGCCGGGAGGAGAAATCCCTTGGTTTGGAGCGTCACTAGCTCGCTATGCGGGATGGAGCATCTCTCCCAATATCCAGGCTTAGGGCTGGAAGGGCGAAGGGAGGAGTTGCGATGGCTGGCCTTAGTGGAATGGACCTTTGTCAGATGCGCTCTGATGAACACTCGTGAAGGGGAGAAGGTGTGGTTTGGATCTAAATCCTCGTCCCCTTAAATGGGTGGCTCATTTACGCGGCTGGGGGTGTGGATGTAAAAACACTCAAACATTTTATATTCGTTTGACACGTGGGAGACGGCCATTATTGGGCGTAGAAGCCAAGGAGCGCAACATTTACAAGAAACCGGACTTTATTCAACAGGTACAGGGAATTTGGAGGAGAACCCGCCTTACAATGCCGAAGACAATCTGCGCGCCGGACTCATCGTCATTGAAGCCTGGTTCGGGGGCTATTGAGGGAGTCCTGGATTAGGGGGTGTCCGGATGGCCGGACTATACCTTCAGCAGGACTCCTGGACTATGAAGATACAAGATTGAAGACTTCGTCCCGTGTCCGGAAGGGACTTTCCTTGGCGTGGAAGGCAAGCTTGGCGATACGGATATGTAGATCTTCTAACATTGTAACCGACTCTATGTAACCCTAACCCTATCCGGTGTCTATATAAACTGGAGGGTTTTAGTCCGTAGGACATCACATTCATACACAACAATCATACCATAGGCTAGCTTCTAGGGTTTAGCCTCTCTGATCTCGTGGTAGATCTACTCTTGTACTACCCATATCATCAATATTAATCAAGCAGGACGTAGGGTTTTACCTCCATCAAGAGGGCCCGAACCTGGGTAAAACTTCGTGTCCCTTGCCTCCTGTTACCATCCGGCCTAGACGCACAGTTCGGGACCCTCTACCCGAGATCCGCCAGTTTTGACACCGACAGACGTATCAACTCCCCCAAGCTTAGACCTCGCTTGTCCTCTAGCGAAAAGCTGAAATCGAAAAATATGTCCACATGTTTAGAGATAGAGGTGTCGATAAAAATAAAATACGGACATGAGGGCATCATGATCATTCTTAGAACATCAACTTATATAATTCTTGTCATATAATATCTTATGCTAGAGTAATAATTCAATCACAATATCAAGTATGAATCATAAACTTCATTGGAAACTAACAAACTACAATCACAGTCATTGAAGCAATTGCAATTTATCATAACATCGGAAAGAGTCAATGTAAAAGAGCTTGTCAGCAAGTCCACATACTCAACTATCATCTTATCTTTCACAATTGCTGACACTCATCCAATACTTATGTGTATGGAGTTTTAATCGGACATAGAGAAAGATAGGGGCTTATAGCTTTGCCTCCCAACGTTTTACCTCAAGGGTAATGTCAACAGTAATAGTTCATGAAAACTCACATCCAATTAATCATATATACCAAGATCTTTCCAACATATTGTGCTTGCCAAATGATAAAATGTAAAAAGGAAGGGTGAAGATCACCATGACTCTTATGCAATGTAGGAGATAAAAGTAAAAGATAAGCCCTTCGCAGAGGGAAGTAGAGGTTGTCATGCGCTTTTATGGTTGGATGCACAAAATCTTAATGCGAAAGAACGTCACTTTATATTGCCACTTGTGATATGGACCTTTATTATGCAGTCTGTCGCTTTTATTACTTCCATATCACACGATCGTATAAAGCTTATTTCCACCACACCAATCAATCATACATATTTAAGGAGCAATTTTTATTGCTTTGCACCGATGACAACTTACTTGAAGGATCTTATTCAATCCATAGGTAGATATAGTGGGCTCTTATGGCAAGACTGGTTTAAGGGTATATGGAAGCACAAGTAGTATCTCTACTTGGTGCAATGAATTTGGCTAGCACGAGGGGGAAAGGCAAGCTCATCATGTTGGAAGATCCAAGACAATATAATTTATCTCAGATGTAAGAAAACATAACCCATTACGTTGTCTTCCTTGTCCAATGTCAACTCTTTAGCATGTCATATTTTAATGAGTGCTCACAATCATAAAAGATGTCCAAGATAGTATATTTATATGTGAAGACCTCTCTTTCTTTATTACTTCCTATTAATTGCAACGATGACCAAAACTGTGTTTGTCAACCCTCAATAACTTTTATTCGTCATACTCTTTCTATGTGAGCTCATTACTCTCCATAAGATTCACATGATCTCTTTGTTTCTTTTTATTTCTTTCTCTTTTCTTTTATTCCCTTAGGATCATGGCAAAATAATCAAGCCCTCGACTCAACACTAATCTTTATTATATAGCTCACGGACTTGATTACATAGGAGGATAATAAAGCAAAACTCACAACTAGATCATACTAAGAACTTTTATTCTACTAGATCAAGATATTACCAAAGGATCGAACTAAGAAAATCGGTAAAGATAAAAGTGATGGTGATACGATACCGGGGCACTCTCCCTAGCTTGGCAGTTGCCAAGTGGAGTGCCCATACCAGATACTCAATTCTTGTTTGTTGGTGGAGACGGTGGCGATTTTGTTGATGGCGTAGGCTTGTCGTCCTTCTTCCAAGGCATAGGTTCACCATCATAGAAAGATGACCGAGTCTCCGGGATCCTCAAATCTGCAGCCAAACTCATCCTTTTGAATCTACATTCATACTCACAGTTTTGGTTTTGCAGGTCATAGATTTGAGCTTGAAGGTGCTCAATTTTCTCGTGAAGCTTGAAGATGGTCTCCCCGATGTTGTCGGCATCCAGCTTGTGTTTGTTGGTGAATTCTGCGATCATCATGTGGTTGGAGTTGAGTCCACGCTCCACCATCCCCTGACACTTGAAAACTTGTTGCTCCATTGCCTCGAGCCTCGTCTCCATGCTTCCGGTCCCCTTTGGTCCCTCAGCATCGCAGATGTGCAGCAACCCATCACGCATCTCAATGGTTTGAGGGTGTCGCTGCACCTCCCCGAGGTAAGGGTTGATGACCTTCTCAAAGAACTTGTCCTTGGGAGCACTTGGAGATGCCATGATAATCTAGATCTGTCAAAAAAACAGGTCGAAACAAAGACAGGAGATTTTTGCGTGATACGGGAGTCAAAACCCCCGGGAGATTATATAATGAATTTTTACCGACCAAAATATGTGTCGTGTAGGAAAACGGAGTCCGGAGAGCACACGAGGTGCCCACGAGGTAGGGGGCGCGCCCAGTAGGGTAGGGCGCGCCCTCCACCCTCATGTCCTTCCCCGACTGCTGCTTATTTTTTTATTTTTCTAAATATTCCAAAACGGAGAAATATTGCCTTAAAAATTGTTTTGGAGTCGGTTTACTTACCGTACCACATACCTATTCCTTTTCGGAGTCTGAAATGTTCCGGAAAGTGTCCCTTATGTATTCCTCCGAGGTTACGGTTTCAATAACATTGGTTTCAACATTTATGGGATTACCTGAGATGTAATGTTTGATTCCTTGACCGTTTACCACCTTCAGATTTGTGCCTTCTAAGTTGTTGATTTTTATGGCACCGGAACGGTAGACCTCCTCGATAACGTAAGGACCTTCCCATTTAGAGAGAAGTTTTCCTGCAAAAAATCTTAAACGAGAGTTGTATAGCAATACATAATCACCTATATTAAAGACACGCTTTTGTATTCTTTTGTCATGCCATCTTTTATCTTTTTCTTTAAACAACTTGGCATTTTCATAGGCTTGGGTTCTCCATTCATCAAGTGAGCTAATATCAAATAACCTCTTCTCACCGGCAAGTTTAAAATCATAATTAAGTACCATAATAGTCCAACAAGCCTTGTGTTCTAGTTCGAGAGGTAAGTGACATGCTTTTCCATAGACCATTTTATACGGAGACATACCCATAGGATTTTTATATGCAGTTCTATAGGCCCATAATGCATCATCTAGATTCTTGGACCAATTCTTTCTAGACCTATTAATAGTCTTTTGCAAAATTAATTTGAGTTCTCTATTACTCAATTCTACTTGACCACTAGACTGAGGATGACAACGAGATGCAATTCTATGATTAACATCATATTTAGCAAGCATTTTACGGAAAGCACCATGAATAAAATGTGAACCACCGTCAGTCATTAAATATCTAGGGACTCCAAATCTTGGGAAAATAACTTCTTTAAGCATTTTAATAGAAGTGTTATGATCAGCACTACTAGTTGGAATAGCTTCTACCCACTTAGTAACGTAATCAACAGCAACTAAAATATGTGTATAACCATTAGAGGAAGGAAAAGGTCCCATATAGTCAAAGCCCCAAATATCAAATGGTTCAATAACAAGTCAATAGTTCATAGGCATTTCTTGACATCTACTAATTAAAAATTCTTTGACATTCATCACAAGATAAGACAAACTTACGGGCATCCTTGAAGAGAGTAGGCCAATAAAAACCAGATTGCAGTACCTTATGTGCAGTTCTATCTCCTGCATGGTGTCCTCCATAAGGTTCGGAGTGACACTTGCATAGGATCCGTTCCTGTTCATGCTCAGGTACACAATGTCTAATAACACCATCCACTCCTTCTTTATAAAGATGTGGGTCATCCCAAAAGTAATGCCTCAAATCATAGAAGAACTTTTTATTTTGCTGGTATGTGAAACTAGGTGGTATAAACTTAGCAACAATGTAATTAGCATAATCAGCATACCATGGAGCAGTATGAGAAGCATTTATGACATTTAATTGCTCATCAGGAAAGCTATCATCAATAGGTAGCGGGTCATCAAGCACATTTTCTAACCTAGACAAGTTGTCTACAACGGGGTTCTTAGCTCCTTTTCTATCAACAATATGTAAATCAAATTCTTGTAGCAAGAGAACCCATCTAATAAGTCTAGGTTTAGCATCTTTCTTTTCCATAAGATATTTAATAGCAGCATGATCAGTGTGAATAGTTACTTTAGAATCAACAATATAAGGTCTGAACTTATCACAGGCAAATACAACTGCTAAGAATTCTTTTTCAGTGGTAGCATAATTTCTTTGAGCATTGTCTAGAGTTTTACTAGCATATTGAATAACATTTAGTTTCTTATCAACTCTTTGTCCTAGAATAGCACCTACAACATAATCACTAGCATCACACATGATTTCAAAGGGTAAATTCCAATCCGGTGGCTGAACAATAGGTGCAGAAATCAATGCTTTCTTAAGTATTTCAAATGCTTCTACACAATCATCATCAAAAACAAATGGTATATCTTTTTTGTAATAAATTAGTCAGAGGCTGAGAAATTTTTGAGAATTCCTTAATGAACCTCCTATAAAAACCGGCATGACCAAGGAAACTTCTTATACCTTTGATGTCCTTGGGACATGGCATCTTTTTAATAGCATCAACCTTAGCTTTATCAACTTCAATACCTCTTTCAGAAACTTTATGCCCCAAGACAATACCTTCATTAACCATAAAGTGGCACTTTTCCCAATTCAAGACAAGATTAGTTTCTTCACATCTCTACAAAACTCGATCAAGGTTGCTCAAGCAATCATCAAAAGAAGACCCATAGACGGAAAAGTCGTCCATGAAAACCTCACAAATCTTTTCACAAAAGTCAGAAAATATAGCCATCATGCATCTTTGAAAGGTAGCAGGTGCATTACATAAACCAAAAGGCCTACGTCTATAAGCAAAAGTACCAAAAGGGCATGTAAAAGTAGTCTTTGATTGATCTTTGGCTGACATAGGTATTTGAGAGAAACCAGAATAACCATCTAGAAAGAAAAACTATGTATGTTTGGATAATCTTTCTAGCATTTGATCGATAAAAGGTAAGGGGTAATGATCCTTTTTAGTAGCCTTATTTAATTTGCGGAAATCAATTACCATCCTATAACCTGTAATAATTCTTTGAGGAATCAATTCATCTTTATCATTAGGAACAACCTTAATACCTCCCTTCTTAGGGACAGAATGGACAGGGCTTACCCACTGACTATCAACAATGGGATAAATTATACCTGCCTCAAGGAGCTTTAGTATCTCCTTTCTTACCACTTCTTTCATTTTAGGATTCAGCGGGCGTTGATGATCACGAACTGGTTTAGCATCTTCTTCCAAATTAATTTTATGTTGACATAGAGTGGGACTAATGCCCTTAAGATCATCAAGAGTATACCCAATAGCAGCATGGTGCTTCTTCAGAGTTTTCAATAATCTCTCTTCTTCATGCTCTGAAAGGTTAGCACTAATAATAACAGGATATATGTTTTTCTCATCAAGATAAGCATATTTAAGAGTATCAGGTAAAGGTTTAAGCTCAAACACGGGATCACCCTTGGGTGGAGGAGGATCCCCTAGGATTTCAACAGGTAAATTATTTTTCAGAATAGGTTCCTGTTTAAAGAATACTTCATCTAATTCCCTTCTTTCATTCATAAACATGTCATTTTCATGGTCCAGCAAATATTGTTCTAAAGGATCACTAGGAGGTACGACAATAGAAGCAAGACCAATAATTTCATCCTTACTAGGAATTCTTCTTCATAGTGTTGTCCACTAAATTTAGAAAAATTAAATTCATGAGTCATATCATCTAAACCGACAGTAACAACATCTCTTTTGCAATCTATGGTAGCATTAACAGTGTTTAAGAAGGGTGTACCAAATATAATGGGGCAAAAGCTATCTTGTGGGGAACCAAGAACAAGAAAATCAGCAGGATATTTAGTTTTCCCACACAAGACTTCAACATCTCTAACAATTCCCATAGGTGAAATAGTATCTCTATTGGCAAGTTTAATTGTGACATCAATATCTTCTATTTCAGCAGGTGCAATCTCATGCATAATTTCTTTGTATAAGGAATGAGGTATTGCACTAGCACTAGCACCCATATCACATAAGCCATGATAACAATGATCTCCTATTTTAACAAAAATAACAGGCATGCCTACCACAGGTCTAGGTTTATCTTTATCACGGGGTTTAGCAATTCTAGCAGTTTCATTACAGAAATAAATAACATGCCCATCAATATTATCAGACAAGAGATCATTAACAATAGCAATATTAGGTTCAACTTTTACTTGCTCAGGAGGTGTATATGTTTTAATATTGCTTTTACGGACTACAGTTGAAGCTTTAGCATGATCCTTTATCCTAACAGGGAAAGGTGGTTTCTCAACATAAGAAGTAGGAACAATAGGATCATTATAAGTGATAGTCTTTTCTTCAACTTTAATAGGTGCAGCTACTTTTACTTCTATGGGAGGATGATATTTAAACCACTTCTCCTTGGGGAGATCAACATAAGTAGCAAAAGATTCACAAAAGGAAGCTACTATCTCAGAGTCAAGTCCATATTTAGTGCTAAATTTACAAAAAATATCGGTATCCATAAAAGATTTAACACAATCAAAACTAGGTGTCATACCTGACTCCGTACCATTGTCGAGGTCCCAATTTTCAGAGTTGTGTTTAATTCTTTCCAATAAATTCCATTTCAATTCAATACCTGACTCCGTGCGATTGTTACGAGAAAGCTGAGCATAAAAAAATTTGAATAATCCTTTCTCTTGAGAGCTCATGATTGAGGCATGAATATAACATTGATTTAAGCCTCCCCCAAGCTTGAGCGATGCTTTCTACTTCGCGAGGCCAAAAATTAACTATATAATTGCGATCAGGATGAACAAGATGCATAGGATAAAACTTCTGATGAAATTCCAATTTCAATCGTTTGTAATTCCAAGACCTCGTATCATCACATAGCCTATACCATGTCGATGCTTCTCCCCTCAAAGATAAAGGGGAGACCTTCTTCTTAACAACATCTCCGGGTACACCTGCAAGCTTAAATAATCCACAAACTTCATCCACATATATCAGATGTTCATCAGGATGTTTTGTTCCATCTCCTAAAAAAGGATTAGCTAGCAGTTTTTCTATCATACCTGCAGGAACTTCAAAGCAAGCATTTTCATTTTCATATGCATTTTCAGTAGGTTAAATAGGTTGAGGAGAAACTCTTTGCTCTACTGGTCGGGGTGAAGATACCCTGAACAAGCCCCTCAGAGGATTACTTTCCATAGTAACAAGTGACAGTAAATTTCAGCACACTATATAAATTTTTCCTTACCAAATTCCACGTACCAAAGGCGCTTCACTCCCTGGCAACGGTGCCAGAAAAGAGTCTTGATGACCCACAAGTATAGGGGATCTATCGT
Source organism: Triticum dicoccoides (assembly GCF_002162155.2). Taxonomy (NCBI): domain Eukaryota; kingdom Viridiplantae; phylum Streptophyta; class Magnoliopsida; order Poales; family Poaceae; genus Triticum; species Triticum dicoccoides. The sequence continues at coordinate 412,198,971 of NC_041382.1, forward strand.
AGTCCTTTTGATAAGTAAGAGTGTCGAACCCAACGAGGAGCAGAAGGAAATGATAAGCAGTTTCCAGCAAGGTATTCTCTGCAAGTACTAAAATAAGTGGTAACAGATAGTTTTGTGATAGGATAATTTGTAACGAGCAACAAGTAACAAAAGTAAATAAGATGCAGCAAGGTGGCCCAATCCTTTTTGTAGCAAAGAACAAGCCTGGACAAACTCTTATATGATGTAAAGCGCTCCCGAGGACACATGGGAATATCGTCAAGCTAGTTTTCATCACGTTCATATGATTCGTGTTCGATACTTTGATAATTTGGTATGTGGGTGGACCGGTGCTTGGGTGCTGCCCTTACTTGGACAAGCATCCCACTTATGATTCACCTCTATTGCAAGCATCCGCAATTACAACAAAAGTATTAAGGTAAGCCTAACCATAGCATGAAACATATGGATCCAAATCAGCCCCTTACGAAGCAACGCATAAACTAGGGTTTAAGCTTCTGTCACTCTAGCAACCCATCATCTACTTATTACTTCCCAGTGCCTTCCTCTAGGCCCAAACAATGGTGAAGTGTCATGTAGTCGACGTTCACATAACACCACTAGAGGAGAGACAACATACATCTCATCAAAATATCGAACGAATACCAAATTCACATGACTACTAATAGCAAGACTTCTCCCATGTCCTCAGGAAAAAAAGTAACTACTCACAAAGCATAAACATGTTCATAATCAGAGGGGTATTAATATGCATATAGGATCTAAACATATGATCTTCCACCAATTAAACCAACTAGCATCAACTACAAGGAGTAATTAACACTACTAGCAACCTACTAGCACCAATCCCGGACTTAGAGACAAGAATTGGATACAAGAGATGAACTAGGGTTTTGAGATGAGATGGTGATGCTGAAGATGTTGATGGAGATTGCCCTCTCCCGATAAGAGGAGCGTTGGTGATGACGATGGCGATGATTTCCCCCTTTGGGAGGGAAGTTTCCCTGGTAGAACAGCTCCGCCAGAGCCCTAGATTGGTTCCGCCAAGGTTCCGCCTCGTGGCGGCGGAGTTTCGTCCGAGAAGATGGCTTATAATTTTTTTCCATTGAAAGACTCCATATAGCAGAAGATGGTCACTGGAGGGCCACCAGGGGGCCCACGAGGTAGGGGGCGCGCCCTGGGGGGTAGGGCGCGTCCCCACCCTCGTGGGCAGGGTGTGGCCCCCCTGGTGAGTTTCTTCCGCTAAGTATTTTTTATATATTTGGAAAACATCTTTCGTGAAGTTTCAGGACTTTTGGAGCTGTGCAGAATAGGTCTCTAATATTTGCTCCTTTTCCAGCCCAGAATCCCAGCTGTCGGCATTCTCCCTCTTTGTGTAAACCTTGTAAAATAAGAGAGAATATGCATAAGTATTGTGACATAATGTGTAATAACAACCCATAATGCAATAAATATCGATATAAAAGCATGATGCAAAATGGACGTATCACTGCTATCTCCAAGATCCTTTCATCGCACCCTGGGCCAGCCAGACGCCTTAACATCTGCATGTTCAGTACCAACTACAAGGTCGAAGCCAAGTTCGATGAGTGGTTCTGATGCCCCGCCCTAGATGAGCTCGAGGAGCTCAGCTTTGAAGTTAGATGATGTCGCTCTGTGCCGCCGTCCGCGCTCCACCTCATGCCAACGCTGTGCCGCGCCAGCTTCAGCTCCTGCTATCTTCCCCAGATTAATGCTGCGCCCGCCCTTCTTCTCCCTCAACTCAAGCATCTCGACCTCTTCGACGTTGGCATCTTGAATCAGGCTATGGAGCACCTGCTCTGCAGCTGTACTGCGCTCGAGTACCTTTGTATTGAGCAGATCCACGGGTTCATTAGCCTCCACATCGCCTCGACGAGTCTCTGATGGATTTATGTGTCTTGCTGGCCCCGCAACAAGACATCAATTGGGAAAAGATCACTCCAGCTGTTCCACGTTATGGTCATTGAGAATGCGCCTTCCCTTGAGAGATTGCTTGTATTTGATCTAGAAGGTCAACAAAAATCATGGTCATTGACGCGCTGTAATTGACAGCGTTGGTGTACTCCTCTGCCAAAGTCTCTAAACTCTTTATTGGATCCATAATCGTTCAGATATATCACTTTCTTCTCCGTCTGCTTGAAATTCACATTTTAAAATTTCTTCTTGATGTATTTACGACCGTCTTCCAGAAAATTATTCCCACAAGCTTGACCCAGTCTATGCGCACAGCGAAGATCTTGGCAATAAAATCTATCGGCCCCAATCTAGATCAAGTTGTTGGATTCCTTACATGCTTTCCGTGCACGGAGAAGCTACTCATCGAGGTGAAACTTCTTTCCTATTAGTAAACGGTAATCATAACGTAGCTATTTTTTCGTAATTTTCCCAAATTACGATGACAAGTGTAGTGTTCAAAACGGCATCTACGCACTGCACCGAAAGAAATGTTTTTAGTATTTTTTCTCATGTGATCACCCGCATCATTTTTTTGTTATACTAATATAGTAGCCTAGGCTAGTCATAGTGGAAAGTAACTTAGACTAGTAACTCTATGGTTACCCTAAGAGCAAGTACTACCTCCGTCCTGGTTTATTCTTCCTATTTTGTAGTATCAAAATTAAACCATAGATTTAACTGACAAAATGTTAATGCATGTCACTAAAAATTATATCATTGGATTCGTATTTGACATAATTTCAAATGGTATAATTTTTGGTGACATACATCGGCATTTACTTAGGTAAATCTATGGTCAAAATTTTACACTAAATACGAGTTAGTACAAAAGTGGGCTATAACGGCCTTGCACTATGTAGGCCAAAACACGTGCCAAATTCACTTGTGATGCATTTGGCATCGATGCCCCTCCATTGCTCACCTGGTGCCCCAGTCTAGATCACCTACTTTGCTCCGATGCCAAATTAACTCACGCAATGAAAAAACACTTGCGTGGGAGAGAGAGAGTGATAGATAGATAGATAGAGAGAGAGAGAGAGAGAGAGAGAGGACTGAGGCGATAAAAAACCACTTGTTTGGGAGAGTGAGAGGCTGGTGTAGTTGGTTTGATTGATTTGTTCATGTGGGTCTGTGTGCACAGCGGTGCCAACTCTCTCACATCACGAGAGCGGGGGCAAAATCTTTTTATTTGACATCGATGCGTATCATGTGGCATACTTTTGAGAAATATGGCATCGGCCACATAGTGGAAGGCAGCAAATGCCCAAGCTCTTCACATGCTCCTAGGTCAGAGAGAGAGAGAGAGAGAGAGAGAGAGAGAGAGAGTGAAAAAATATCACTAGCCAGCCAACCCTATCGTATGAGTGAATGATATCGGTAACTCTTGATGACACACGACAATCTTATACAACCAGGTTCTCTAATATGTTCTTTTGCAGATAAAAAAATACCCAAAAGTGAAAATGTGCTGCACTATAACAATCTCATCGCATGTCTTGATCTCCATCTTACAGAAATTGATTTGATCGACTACCGAGGAAGCACATTTGAGATTAAATTGGACAGGTTCTTTGTTCTAGAGGCAAGTGTGCTCAAGGTAATGAGGTTTGGCATTCTCTGGCGCAACAATGAATGGCGTGCTGATCACCGCAAGCGTCTAATCCTAAATGACAAAGTCTCCACAGAAGCTGAATTTGTTTTTGAAACATCAAGTGGCCAGAGACTCGAAAATTTATCTGCTCAATCGTGACTTGTCAGGGCGGTGGATTTTAGTTTGTACGATAATGCCGCATCCACCTAAAGTAACGAAAGTTCTTATGTAAACTTCCTAGATTCCCTCTTCATAGGTGCGACATTACTCCTAACATTTGTAATATCAGTTTGATACTTGTAATATTGCCATGTCCTATTCCTGCGTTTCCAAAATCATGCGAATCAAAGAGGTCCTGAGTTGGTGATGATGTTGTGCCTGCCATCCTTCACCAATAGCCGTCGGATCTAGATCTGACGCATACAAACCAAACTTCTCCAGTTTTGCAAAAAGATGCCCGCACTTGTTCCCTATTTACAAACAACTCTTTGTCTCTCACAATCAGCCTTATCTCCTCCCACCACATCTAGAAGGCCATATAAATATCTGGCGCGATGGCCGCTGCCGGCGCTGTCCACCCCCAATCTTGGTGTTCCGTGCAATGCACGGGCATCTACGCATGGGAAATTATGTCGAACACGACTAGTTGTAAGCAGGCTAGCTCTATAACCATGATGATCATGACTGCAGACGGTGAGGCTGACTTATGTGTTATGCTGAACATGATGCCTATACTCAGATGTCATCTCTGGCGCAGGGTCTTGTCACTTCTCTACGACGAGCAACACGTAATAATTTGACAAATGAGTAGTACAGTGCTACTACATTGGTAGTACTGAAAGAAATATGCCCTAGAGGCAATAATAAAGTTATTATTTATTTCCTTATATCATGATAAATGTTTATTTTTCATGCTAGAATTGTATTAACCGGAAACTTAGTACATGTGTGAATACATAGACAAACATAATGTCACTAGTATGCCTCTACTTGACTAGCTTGTTGAATCAATGATGGTTATGTTTCCTAACGATAGACATGAGTTGTCATTTAATTAACGGGATCACATCATTAGAGAATGATGTGATTGACTTGACCCATCCATTAGCTTAGCACGATGATCGTTTAGTTTGCTGCTATTGCTTTCTCCATAACTTATACATGTTCCTATGACTATGAGATCATGCAACTCCTGAATACCGGAGAAACACTTTGTGTGCTACCAAACATCACAACGTAACTGTGTGATCATAAAGGTGCTCTACAAGTGTCTCCGATGGTACTTGTTGAGTTGGCATAGATCGAGATTAGGATTTGTCACTCTGATTGTCGGAGAGGTATCTCCGGGCCCTCTCGGTAATGCACATCACTATAAGCCTTGCAAGCAATGTGACTAATGAGTTAGTTGCGGGATGATACATTACGGAATGAGTAAAGAGACTTGTCGGTAATGAGATTGAGCTAGGTATTGAGATACCGACGATCGAATCTCGGGCAAGTAACATACCGATGACAAAGGGAACAGCGAATGTTGTTATGCGGTTTGACCGATAAAGATATTCGTAGAATATGTAGGAACCAATATGAGCATCCAGGTTCCGCTATTGGTTATTGACCGGAGATGGGTCTCAGTCATGTCTACATAGTTCTCGAACCTGTAGGGTCCGCATGCTTAACGTTTGGTGATGGTCAGTATTATGAGTTTATGTGTTTTGATGTACCGAAGATAGTTCGAAGTCCCAGATATGATCACGGACATGAAGAGGAGTCTCGAAATGGTCAAGACATAAAGATCGATATATTGGATGGCTATATTCAGACACCGGAAGTGTTCTGGGTGATTTCGGAGACAACCGAAGTGCCGGAGGGGTTACCAGAACCCCCCCAGGGAAGTATTGGGCCTTAGTAGGCCTTAGGGGAGAGAGAGGGCAGCAGCCCAGGAGGTGGAGCCCCCCCAAGGGGAGTCCGAATAGGACTAGGGGAAGGGGGCGCGACCCCTCTTTCCCTCTCCTTCTCTTTCCTTCCCCTTCCCCCTTCCTAGTAGGACTAGGAAAGGGTGAATCCTACTCCTACTAGGAGGAGGATTCCTCCTCTCCTTGGGCGCCACTAGGGCCGGCTGGCCCCCCTTGCTCCTTTATATACGGGGGCAGGGGCACCCTAGAACACACAAGTTGATTGTTCCAAGCCGTGTGCGGTGCCCCCCTCCAACATATTCCACCTCGGTCATATCGTTGCAGTGTTTAGGCAAAGCCTTGCGCCGGTAACTTCATCATCACCGTCATCACGCTGTCGTGCTGACGAAGCTCTCCCTCGAAGCTCTATTGGTTCGTGAGTTCATGGGACGTCACCGAGCCGAACGTGTGCAGATCGCGGAGGTGCCGTACGTTCGGTACTAGGATCGGTCGAGCGTGAAGACGTATGACTACATCAACCGCGTTGTCATAATGCTTCCACTTACGGTCTACGAGGGTACATGGACAACACTCTCCCCTCTCGTTGCTATGCATCACCATGATCTTGCGTGTGCGTAGGAATTTTTTTTAAACTACTATGTTTCCCAACAGTGGCAGCCGAGCCAGGTTTATGCGTAGATGTTATATGCACGAGTAGAACACAAGGGAGTTGTGGGCGTGGGTATATACATATTGCTTGTTGTCACTCGTTGATTCTTGATTCGGAGGTATTTTTGGATGAAGCGACCCAGACCGACATTACGCGTATGCTTATGTAAGACTGGTTCTACCGACGTGCTTTGCACACAGGTGGCTGGTGGGGGTCAGTTTCTCCAACTTTAGTTGAATTGGATTCAATGAACAGGGTTCTTTCTGAAGATCAAAAAGCAATCACTATACCGTGTTGTGGTTTTGGATGCGTAGGTAAGAACTGTTCTTGCTCAGCCCGTAGCAGCCACGTAAAACTTGCAACAACAAAATAGAGGACGTCTAACTTGTTTTTGCAGGGCATGTTGTGATGTGATATGGTCAAGACATGATGCTAAATTTTATTTTATGAGATGATCATGTTTTGTAAACAGAGTTATCGGCAACTGGCAGGAGCCATATGGTTGTCGCTTTATTGTATGAAATGCAATCACCATGTAATTGTTTTACTTTATCACTAAGCGGTAGTGATAGTCGTAGAAGCAATAGTTGGCGAGACGACAATATTGCTACGATGGAGATCAAGGTGTCGCGCTGGTGACGATGGTGATCATGACGATGCTTTGGAGATGGAGATCAAAGGCACAAGATGATGATGGCCATATCATATCACTTATATTGATTGCATGTGATGTTTATCCTTTATGCATCTTATTTTGCTTAGATCGACGGTAGCATTATAAGATGATCTCTCACTAAATTTCAAGGTATAAGTGTTCTCCCTGAATATGCACCGTTGCGACAATTCGTCGTGCCGAGACACCATGTGATGATCGGGTGTGATAAGTGTCGGTGTCAAAACCGGCGAATCTCGGGTAGGGGGTCCCGAACTGTGCGTGTGAGGTTGATGGTAACAGGAGACAGGGAACACAATGTTTACCCAGGTTTGGGCCCTCTCGATGGAGGTAAAACCCTACGTCCTGCTAGATTAATATTGATGAGTATGGGGGTTACAAGAGTTGATCTACCACGAGACCGTAATGGCTAAAACCCTAGAAGTCTAGCCTATCTGATTATGATTGTCTTTGTCCTCCTCTAACGATCTAGCCCTCCGGTTTATATAGACACCAGAGGGATCTAGGGTTACATAAAGTCGATTATAGTGAAAGGAATCCTCATATTTGGTCGCCAAGCTTGCCTTCCACACCAAGGAGAGTCCCATCCAGACTCGGGTAGATTCTTCGGTCTTTGTATCTTGATAGCCCATCAGTTCGGCCCATGGCTAATAGGCCGGACACCCGAGGACCCCTTAGTCCAGGACTCCCTCAGTAGCCCCTGAACCAGGCTTCAATGACGAGGTGTCTGGTGCGCAGATTGTCTTCGGCATTGCAAGGCGGGTTCCCTTCTCCAAAATAGTCTTCGGACGCAAAGAATGTATCCGGATCTGTAACCCAAGTACCACACGCAACCGCAGAGAGTATAATATTTCACGAGTCAAATCCGCTGACAAATTTTTGTAACGTGATATCACGTCCCTGCCCGATTATTATTTCGAACCGTTTTTCGGCCTGCCGCTTCGTATTTCGAGATGTGGTTTTATTAGCACATCTTCTCAAAGCAGAGATCGTGTCCCCTTATTGCTGGATCCTCATCAATACGGGACCGTGCCACCTCCACGGCCCCTAGGGAATAGGCGAGTTTCATGGCGAGTGGGAGGCATTTGATATTCACCGTCTTTATAAGGAGATAAGGATTCCCTTTCTTCACCCACGCCTTCTCTCTTTCTCTGCCCTTCCATTCTCGAGATCCAGCGCCCAAGTCCTCATCTTTTCAGCCTCAAGGAAGCACTCAACCATGTCTGGATCTGGAGGGCAAGGCAAGTGGATGGCCTCCTCCGTTAAGGAGAAGGACATCACCAAGCTTCGGGAGGCCGGGTATCTGGCGAAAGAAATCGCCCACCGGCTTCCAACCAAGGGGCATATCGTCCCCACCCAGAAGCCTAACAAGAGGGTGGTGTTCATCCCCCACTTCATCCGCAGGATAGGGTTTCCTCTCCACCCTTTCGTCCGCGGACTTATGTTCTATTACCAGCTAGATTTCCATGATCTAGCCCCGAACTCTTTCCTCAACATCTCGGCATTCATTGTCGTGTGTGAGGCCTTCCTCTGCATCCAACCCCACTTCGTACTGTGTCTCAAGATCTTCAACGTGATGCCGAAGGTGCTGGATGGCCAGCACGCGGAGTGTGGAGGTGCCATGGTGAGCAAGCTGCCCAATGTCACGTGGCCCAAAGGTACTTTTGTGGAGACCATCAAGGAGTGGAAGAAACTGTGGTTCTATATCACAGAGCCCCGCGACGCCACCTGGGCCACGACTCCCGAATTCAAGTCCGGAGCTCCAACGCGGCTCACCTCCTGGATAGAGAAGGGCCCAAATTGGTCTTCGTCGGACGAAGTGATAGCGCTGCAGACGCGCATCCAAAGCATGGTGGATAAAAACATCAAGCTCGTCGACGTGATCCAGGTGATGCTAGTTCACCGGATCCTCCCATGCCAAAGCCAAACTTTCCCTTTATGGGAATTCGATCCGAAGAAGCACCAAACCTTGGAAAGGCTCTTCGGAACCACCCATGAAGATGCCTGGAAGTTGCTCTTTAAGGGCAATGAGACGCCACCGGTCATAGACTCGGACCGTGAGCATGATCTTGTCCATCCTGCCAGTGAGGTAAGTCTTTCATGTCTCAAGGCGTATCCTCTACTTGCTTGTTCAAGGAGGATATCTAAACTTTACTATTTTTTTACTTTTTCAGGTATGGACAGAGAAAGCGGAGCGGATACAATGTTCGGCTCCGCTGGCCGAGGAACCAGTCATCCTGCTCCTGGGGAAGATGTTGGTCCCGGCGCCCTATCAGGCGCCGGAGAAGAAGGCCAAGAAGGCCAAGGGGGTCCGGAGTGGCCCTCGTCGCAAGGGAGCTTCGGACGTGTCGTCTGAAGACAAGACTCACTCCCCCGCCGCTGAAGACGAGGAGGAGGAAGAAAGTAACTCTCCCCCTGATGGGGGGAGGAAGAAGAGGGCGGCCTCCGCAAATCTGGAGGCGGAGGCGCCCAAGAGGGGGAAGGGCCCCCTTGTGGATAACTCCGCATGGGACGTTGACAACAGCCCGGAGCGACGCCCCCGAAATAAGCCCATTGCCGCATCGTAAGTACTAGAAACCCGCATACGTCCATGTGCCCGACCTCTCTTCTTCATGGTATCAACATGTTTAATCATGCTATTGCAGTCCGGCCCACGACAGCTCCCTGCGATCCTCATCAGGAGGTTCGCTGGATTCGAAGGCGATGGCCAGCGAGTCTCCGCCGGCCGCTCACTCTCCCAAGGCCAGGGGAGACACCGAGGTGCTGTCCCGAAGGAACTTACCAAGCAAAGGGGAGGTTCAGGAGGCCGTCAGGGAGGCGACGGAGGGCGAAACCTTTGTCGCCGAACACTCGGGGGAGCAGATCCTCATGGAGACCGGCGATGGGGGCCGTGTTCAGTTTGGCCCCCAGCCGGAAACGGTTCCGGAGACCTATATGGCTCCGGAATATGGTGAGCAGCCTCCTTTGAGGGAAGGAGGTGTGCCTATCCCGCCGGTGACCTCTGTCCAGCCAGAGGCACCGGATAATCTTTTGGAAGCACTACGAGGCGCTTCCATTGTGGATGAACACCGTATCCTTATGGGTACGGTGATTGAGAGGGTTCAGTCCGTCAAGAGCGGACTAACCGAAGCCTGCAGCAGCCTGCTGACAGGTTTTGAGGTAAGCGACGTAAGAGAGAAAGTCCCAATATAAAAAGTGTAGCCCCTGAGACACTGTCTGGTGTTCAGAAAGAAAAGCCAGACAGAGAATCCAGTAATTTTCATAGGAAACTAACTAAATATGTCTTATGAACACATGCGTCACTGCTGGCCGCCACCTCTCATGCAGCCAAGTTCTCCGGACTAAAGCAGAGTCAGGACCGGGCCGAAGAAGAGCCCTGCCTTGTGAAAAGGCAGCTGGAGGACAAGCAAGGTATGTGGAGACTGGCTATATGTTCGTAAAGAATAAACGATGTATATTGATTGTAGTGCTGTGATATTTGTAGGAGCGGCTACTGAGGTTGAAACACTCAAGAAAGCGCTAGCCCAGGCCAAGGAGCGGGCGGCGAAGGAACGAGCCGTCCGGAAAAAGCATGAGGCCAGGGTTAGGGAGGTCCAGCAGGAGCTCCGGGATGCTTCGAAGAAAATCAAGTCCTTGGAGCGCCAACATGCGGACCAAGAATCCGAACTTGAGAAGGCCCGCCAGAGCGCACAAGAGGCCCGGACCGAAGCTCAAGGCGCCCTCCAGGAAATCCAGGAGGCCAAAAAGATCGTGGCGGGTAAGGCTTTTATTATGCAAAGCAAGTATGTGGAGAATAGATATCTCTTAATGACCCGTATTTGGAGTTCTCCAGGGGCGTTTGCGGATCTGCCATGCAGCGTTTCTGACGATGCCGAATTCTTCCGAGCCGGAGAGGGGAGCTCGACGGAGAAGCTGTTCTGGTCGCAATACCTTGCGCCAGAACATCCGGTGCCCTTGAGCGATCAGCTAAAACAGCTGGTCGAGCTGCATAGGGTGGCCGAACTGGCCATGAAGGACTTGATAGTCCGGCTGTGGCCAGCTGAAGTTATCCCCAGCAGCTACTTCGGTCTTGTGAAGTGGCTAGTCGATGCCTGCCCTCGGCTTGATGCCATCAAGCGTCGGTTTGTATCGAACGTGCGCCGATGGCATTCGGCCGTGTGAAGATGCAGTGGGCGAAGATGAATGCTGTCACAGTCACGACTGAAGAACCACCTGTGGGCAAGGAGTACCGCATGCCCGAGCAATATTTTAGCGAAGTCCTTGAGGGATCCCGCATTGTGGCCGAGCAGTGTACGAAGGATGTAATCTTTGAATGAATATTGTTATATTGTCTCACCCTGTATAAAAACAAGTTCGGATATGTAATATAATGTTTGTTTAATATTGTACCTCCTATGCGGCCGTGTTTATGAAATTTTGAGAGTTGCCAGTCGTCGGCTTCAGCCCCCACGTAGGTAGCACAGGAGTGTTCGGGATGGAATCTAAACACTCTTGATCCAATGTGTTTGGTCCTTGAAGGAGGTGTTTAGCGCAACGAACCAGGCAATTGGACTATGTGGCTTTATCACCCTCACTTAGCCATAGGAGTTCTATAATTAAAATTTTAGGCGCAACCCCTAGTGTCCGAACTACGATACTGTAATCACCTGATCGGGTAAAAAGCCGATTCATTGCATAATGCGGAAAAAATCGCTAAAGATTTGAACCCTCCAAAGAGCTGACCGGCTCTCGCCGCATGATGACAGCCAGTTTTCGGCTTTCTCTACTGAGGTGCTCATCCGGATGAACAAGGACACAATCGCAGTAGTTCTCCCTTTACTACCCTAGCCGATATAGCGGAACGTAAGGTAGTAAGCACAGGAGCCAGTGTAACACCCATGATGCGGCTATATCTCCCACGTGTCGGTGCATGACTTAGAGGCATAACCGCATGGTAGGCATGTCGGAAGAGGGGTAAGCTTTACACATCCCATGTACTGAATAAGAAAGGGATAAAGAGTCGGCTTACAATTGCCACTTCACACAATACATCAATATATCATACATCAACCAAGAATACAATCAGGGTCCGACTACGGAACCAAAATAAAGAAAGACAACCCCAAATGCTAGATTCCCGATCGTCCCAACTATGCTCCACTACTGATCAACATGAAACGAAACAACACAACGGACAAGATCTTCATCGAGCTCCCACTTAAGCTCGGTTGCCTCACCTGCACTGGTATCATCGGCACCTGCAACTGTTTGGAAGTATCTGTGAGTCACGAGGACTCAGCAATCTCACACTCGCGAGATCAAGAATATTTAAGCTTAAGGGTAGGAAAGGGGTAGTGAGGTGGAGCTATAGCAAACACTAGCATATATGGTGGCTAGCATACGCAAATAAGAGCGAGAAGAGAAGCAACGCAACGGTCGTGAACTAGAAGTGATCAAAAAGTGATCTGGAAACTACTTATGTTCAAGCATAACACAAGACCCGTGTTCACTTCCCGAACTCCGCCAGAAAGAGACCATCACGGCTACACACGTGGTTGATTCATTTTAATTAAGTTAAGTGTCAAGTTCTCTACAACCGGATATTAACAAATTCCCATCTACCCATAACAACAGGCACGGCTTTCGAAAGTTCAAAACCCTGCAAGGGTGTCCCAACTTAGCCCATCACAAGCTCTCACGGTCAACGAAGGATATTCCTTCTCCCAGGAAGACCCGATCAGACTCAAAATCCCGGATATAAGACATTTCGACAATGGTAAAATAAGACCAGCAAGACCGCCCGATGCGCCGACATCCCGATAGGAGCTGCACATATCTCGTTCTCAGGGCAATACCGGATGAGACATTCTACGAGTAAAACCAAACCTCAAGTTTCCCCGAGGTGTCCCCGCAGTCTACTCAGTTCAGACCAACACTTAGAGAAGCACTGGCCTGGGGGTTAAAATAAAGATGACCCTCGGGAGCACGACTCCCAAGGGAAAAGTAGGTGGTGGTGAGGCCAATGGTAAAACCAAGGTTGGGCCTTGCTGGAGGAGTTTTATTCAAAGCGAACTGTCAAGGGGTCCCTATAACACCCAACCATGTAAGGAACGCAAAATCAAGGAACATAACACCGGTATGACGGAAACTAGGGCGGCAAGAGTGGAACAAAACACCAGGCATAAGGCCGAGCCTTCCACCCTTTACCAAGTATATAGATGCATTAATTAAAATAATAGATACTGTGATATCCCAACATATCCATGTTCCAACATGGAACAAACTTCATCTTCACCTGCAACTAGCAACGCTATAAAAGGGGCTGAGAAAAAGCGGTAACCTAGCCAAACAACGGTTTGCTAGGAAGATGGATTAGAGGCTTGACATGGCAATATGGGAGGCATGATATAGCAAGTGGTAGGTATCACAGAATAGCAATAGAGCGAACAACTAGCAAGCAAAGATAGTAGTGATTTCGAGGGTATGATCATCTTGCTTGAGATCCCGCAAGGAAGAAGAACAAGTCCATGAAGAAGACAAACGGACGTAGTCCAACGGATCCTCACAACTCCGGAACAAAACCGAAGCTAACCAGAGAAGCAACCCGGAAAGAAGCAAGCAACATAGTAAACAACCATCACATAAACATGGCATGATGCACAACCAAGTATGATGCATGTCCGGTTTAAAGAGGCATGGCATGGCAAAGTGCACAAGCAAAACTACAAGTTAAGTGGAGCTCAATATGCAACGGGATGCATATTGACAAAACACCATATTCCATTATTTAGTTCACTCCCGATTAGGTATCCAATAATATTAAGTGTTGATTAACATGGCAATAGGTGAAGCATAAGAAAACTACCTATCTAGGCAATTTAAATGAGGCTGGAAGTAACAAACAACAATTCCGGAAAGTCCCCATATGCAATATTTGAATTTGGTACTGTTCTACCTAAACACAATTTTAGAGTTATTAAACATGCAAGATGAGTGCACCATGTTAAACTAGGCATTTTTCTACCCCATTTACATAAAAAGTTTGTTAAGTTTGGAGCTACGGTTATTTAGTTATGAATTAAATCAGTTTAACATGGCAAGAGGCAAAATATAAGCAATCATCATGTTAAACATTTATAACATGGATGAAAGTTGCAAATTATTGATCTACACAAAATTCTAAGCATTTTACATATAAAGTTTATTGGGTTCCGATGCACGGGTGAAAAGTTATTATATGCATGATGTTGGAGGGCTTTTCTGTAAAACCACAATCTCTCGAAAATAGGAAAAATGTTCTAAGGAAAAAAACATGAAACGGGCCGAAATAGAGGCCGGCCCAACATTGCACAGGGGCTCGGTTGCTACTCACCATGGGCCAAAGGCCCAGATATGTGGAGGTGGGAACTGGGCCTCGGTCAACGAGCAAAGAGGAGGCGGCCCAGGCGCGTGGAGGTGCGGTCAACCGGTCGAGCGGGTCGGCCAAGCTGCTCTGCTTGTTCTGAAGGAAAGTGGCAGCGACAGGTTGAGGGCGACGCCGGTCGGGAACGGGCAAGGGCGTTGGAGGTGATGGCTCGCCGGCGTCGGGGCTCGAGGCAGCCGGGTGCTGGACTTGGCGGCGGGGGAACCGGGCGGAGGTGACCCGATCCCGCGGAAGGGAGCTCCTGCGGGGTAGCCACGAAGGCGGCGGCAGCCATGGGAGCTCCTTCTCGGGAGGAGGCGTGAGGTAGGGGACGGAGTGGATGCGGCAGGAGGCGAACGACGTGGCTGCTGCTTGAGGAACGATGACGACGGGGGACCGCGGCGGTGCAGCGGATCCAGGCGGAAGGCGCAACGGGGAGGGGGCCGGAGGAGGCGGACCAAGGTCCTTAGCAGGGAAGTAATGGCCAGCTCCTGGTGGTGGTGGTCGACGCCTTGGTTCTGGCAGGTTGGCGCGCGAGCCGGCGAGGAACTCCGGCGACGGGTGGCTAACGGTGACACGAGCGCTAGCAACGGGCAAAGGGAGACGGCTCCAGTGGAGCTCAACTCCGGCGAGCTACTGCTCGTTGTTGGCCGGACGGAGACGGGTCGAGGGCGGCGGCGCTCCTGATTGAACGGGGTGAGAGAGACAGAGAGGTTAGAGAGAGAAAAGGGGGGAAAGAGAGGACGAGGGGCACGGGCAAGGACGAACGGGAGGCACGGGAGCTTGGCTCCATGGAAGTGCTCGAGAGGGAGGGGATCCAGACGCTCTTTGCTGTGGTAGGGCGGCGACGGAAAACGAGGGAGGCACAGGAGGATGGTGGTTGGCTGTGGGTGATCCCGATGGGGATTCAGCGGGTGGCGGCGTGATGGGACATCTCCCTAGGATCTAGGGCTGCACGATATATATACAGATGAATTTAGGTTAGGGGCTACCTCGTCCCTCCGATCGCAATCGGACAATCGCGAATAAATAGCTAGGGAGTCCAAATAAAAAACGGAGATGTTTTGTAGATGTTTGGGGATGATCCGGACCCAACGGTGACGACTGCCCGGGTCGGGTCCGGGACAGATTTCGGGCGCACGCACGAGGAGGGTCGCGGGCTGATGAGAGAGGTTAGGTAGGGTCTGGCGGTGAGTGGTAGTGGGTTGTGCAGAAAGCCTAGGGCTGAGAGAAGAGAAGAGAGAGACCCGGCGACTGTTTCCGAAGACCGAAAACGTCCGACAATTTGACCGACTATATTGTCACTATAGTTTAACGGTTGGGCTAACAAACGAACTCCAAATGTGATGAAATTTGGCAGGCGGCCAATCTACACTATAACAACACCGCATGCCAACTTTCAACCCATACCGAGAACATTTTCTGGCCACTTATAAAAATATTATTTCGGACATGCCATGGGCGCGTGCGAGTGTGCCCGGGCTCAGAACGGACAACGGAAAGAACTGGAGAAACCCAGGCGGATGCAAGTTTTGAAAACATGGTGATGCAATGCACTTGATGACATGGCAAGATGCAACACACAAGCAAAAGACAAGGCAACAACAATGAATAACTGGAAGACACCTGACGCAACGGTCTCGGGGCGTTACAACACTCCACCTCTATGAGAGGATCTCATCCCGAGATCTAGGATGGCACCGGGGGAAACGGAAAAGGAAGAGAAGAGGTAAAACTAATTGCTTCTTTGACAGATGAGTGAAACCAAAGAACCTTGCGAGGTTGAACAAATTTAAATAAAAAATGCAACGAAGAAGAACAAAGTTGCAAACACTCTGTTAGACAAGAGGAACAAGCAACATTACTAGAACCTTGTAGGTTGAAAGACATAAGAAAAAGGTTACAATGGATAAGAAGTACATGCAAGCACTCCGGTTGAAACGCGATGTACAAGGAACGATAAAGATCAATTATGACAACACTCCGGTTGGAAATGGAAGGTAAAGAATATGAGCTTGGTAAAATGAAAGCACTTGGATGAGACTCCGGTTAGAAGAGGAATGATGGACACAACACTCCAATTAAAACAAGATAGAGAAGGAATAAGAATGATATAATTTGGACAGCACTCCGACTGTAAATGAAAAGAATTGAATGTGAACTTGGGAAGATTGGATGATACTTGATGAAATCAACAACACACTGCCTCCGGAACTATTTAAAGAATGGCACAATGGGTAAGAACGATTTCCGACGGCACTCCGGTTGACAAGGGAGCCAAAACTTGACAGAATGGGAGGAACTTGAAAAGAGGGCATGACACTCCGGTTAAATGGATAAGCACGAAAAGAACATGATCTTTGCAAAAACGAGATGATGGTTGAATATAGCAACAATACCATGCCTCCGAAACGAATGTAAGAATGGAATCAAAAGAACGGAGGGGAAAACAACATCGTCTACCTCAAATGAGCTTGAAAAGCATCTTTAGGAGAAGGGTCGAACGGAGTTGTTGGAAAACCAACAATGAAAAGAACAAGGTTGTGGTGGGCTTATGGAGAACATCTCAAAACTATGAGGTGAAATTCTGCCACTAACGGAAAACAATAGATTGGATTGATATCAACAAGGAGACAAGAAACTTATTTCACCGGGAGGATAAATGAAGAACTTGGGTAATCTATGAGCACCATAAATAGCAGCAATCCCTGGGGAAATCTTTAGGTGAAATATAACCCAATATAACTCCAATGAAGAGATTGATGGATTGAGAAGAGCTCATGCTCGAAGAAATTGATGGGTTTAACTATCTCATTCTTGACAATTGTTGAATCATGACAAACGAAGGGAAATTGTCAAGAATGACATAACACCACCTCAAAAGATAAGATAGAAGGGATTGAACTTTGAAATGCAAGATGAAAAATACTTGAGCTCCTCTCAAAAGAATCTTGATCAACACTTCGAGAAGGAATTAAATCCTTGATGAGTCATCAAGTAGAGCCTCCATGAAGAACTCCAGTAATAAAAGGATGAACAAACGGAATGAAGTATGAAGAGAATAAGGTTGAACCCTTGCAATGATTAGATGGATCTTCGTGATGATGAGAGCTTGGAACTCCGGGAAAAAGAGAAGATGAAACAATTGAAAACGAGAATTTTTGATGAACCTCCGGAATAAGGAATTAATCACTTGGATGAAACAAGAATAAGAATTACATTATGCTTATCCTTAATCAATTGAATTGATGGCACGAAGGATTTGGCATACTACTCATTCTCATTGGAAAGGATTGCGGAAAGATATAACGCAAACTTGAGAAGGTCTTCGACGAACCACCGATAGGATTGAAACAACGAATGAATTGGTACAATAATAACAGAAGAGAAATCTTGAACGAACCATCGTAAGAATTGAAAATGAACGTAGCAAAGGCACAATTCACCGGGAAGAATAAGAAAATGAACAAAGATACTTGAGGGAATTTAGATACATGAGAACGAAGAGATCACGATCTGATTAGATCATATTTGACTGATGCACCGGTATGATTTGGAGAACAAGAGCTAAAAACTGGAATGAATAATTCTAACATGATGGGCTCCGGAAAAACAAACTGAAAAGACTCCTGAATTGCTCCGGATGGTTGAAAAGAATTCTCACAATTGAAAACAATTATGAGAGGATGGTATGAAGCTAGAACCACGAGTCTTGAGAGAACGGGTAAGATTTGGAGGAAAAACTCTTCTTCGGACTTCAAATGTTGAGAATGACGATGAGAAACACCACCATGAATCGTTGAGATACTCCGGGATGAATATTAGAAAGGCTGAACCGACGATGAAAAGAATTTGAAAGATCTTGGAGAAAGATATTTGAAATCATTCTTGCGTCAAACTTAGAAATGAATTTGAGAATAACTCCGGGAAAAATTAGAAGAGTTAGGTAAGATCCTGGGAAAAGACCCGTGGGTTAGGGCCCACTCAAAAGAAACACCGTTGAATGATTTTAAAAAGAGATTACGCCAGTTGATTTAAATGGCTTGAATGAAATAACATCCTCAAAAGAACTTGAGCGAATTGAGAATGGAAATTTGAATCTTTTGAGATATCTTCAGCACTCCGGAACAATTGAATAGCAAGCGGGGAATGATTATGAGGTGCACCGGCAAGAGTAGAGATTTGAAACGAGGAAAGGATATGATCGACAAAGCTTGAATTGAATCCATCGGAGAAGAAAAGAATGAAGAATGATGAACTTTTAGCTCCGTTAGTATCTTCGTGAGAATCACCGGATAAGAACATTGAAAGAAAAGAAAGAAAGAGACTTCACATCCATAAGATGGATACTTGGTTAAGAAATCCGAGTCCTTGAAGAAAAAGGGGTGGGTGGGTGGGAAAAACAAAGGCAACTTGAGGACAGATGAAACGAACAACATTGGGAAAACCCCCTTTTCAAGAATTCATCCGATTAACAAGTTAACTTACCGATTAATCCCTACTCATAGGGTCACTGAGTAGCCGATAAACTGATAAATCGCCTGGTTAATTGATTAAATGGCCGATTAACTTGCCGATTAGCCCATTAATCCCCTACTCGCTAGCCAACCGAGCAGTTACCAGTTAACGATTTCCTCAACAATGGGAAAAACCGAGAGGTGATCTTGCGGATGTTGAAAATGATCAGATTCACTTGAAGAAGAGCACTCTGGTTGAGAAGAAATTGAGATGACAAGCTCAATGATCAAGAAGGATTAGTATTCCCAAAGAAATATGAGAACACCGCTTAGAAAGGGTATGGAATCCACATTTGACTTCGAAGCAACTACCACAACAAAACAAAACAAGTATTGGCTTGCAGAATAAGCCGGAAACAAACATATGATATGTCACACCCTAGCTAGTCATGCATTAGAGTGTTGCATCATGTTTATTCTTTCATCAGAAACCTGAGATGGGGATGACAGAACCCCCAGCCCCCTCTGAAACCAATTAGGGTTTACTAAAAACTTTTTCAATGAACCTGGAATGCCCTTCTAAAATGCCCATCATTTTTGTCTTGGTTCAGAACCTCTGCCAGAAGTGATGCACATTTTCCTAGGCCATCTTAGGGTTTTTGAATTAAATCATAAATATTTGAATTTGGGCATTTAAAATTATATAAAATATTTAAATGCTCAAATATCTCCAAACTAAAATGTTTCATGTTGGAAATAATCCAACTATGGACCAGGAGTAGTTTGGTGATTTTAGGAGTTGCCTAAGTATTTTTATTAATTCAACAAAGTTGCAGAAGTATTAAAAAAACAGGAAACAGAAAAAAAATAGAAAAACCTTACCTGGCGCCCAGCACCCGGCCCACCTGCCGGCCCAGCCCAGCGCCGCTCCAGCGAGCTGCTTGCCGGCCAGGCAGGCAGGCAGGTGCCCGACGGCGACCGCAGCGCGCGCCACGTAGCTGGCTGCCGCCCTGCTCCACCTCCTCGCCTCGGGGCTGGATGGATGAGCTCCACGCAGCACCGTGAACCCGCAGGACACCTCCATTCTCCCCCAACCTCTCTCTCTCTCGCTCCCCCGCCATGGCCGACGCCATCGCCGCCACCCCCTCGCCGTAGCCACGCCCTCCGTCGACCCCACGCCGTGCCGCCGTGTCCAGGAGCTCCGCTACCCTCCTCTCCTTCGAGCAAGCCGAGCCCCGAGCGCTCGCAAGGCCCGAGCCCACTGCATCGACCTCGACCGAACCGCCGTCGCCGGAGATCCCCTTCAACACCGTCGTCGCTCCGGTCCGTCCCCGGCCGCACCAAGGGCTTCGTAGAACTCCCCGTGAGCTTAGCCATCTTCCCTCCCTTCTTTCTTGCTCCCGAGCCGTGTAGCGACCTCCCGGAGCTCAACCGCACCCACCACCGTGGAGCTCGTCGCCGACGTGCTCCCGGTCACCCTCCGACCACTCCACGGTGTCCATCATGCTCACCGCGTCACGTAGCACCTAACTAGCTACTCCCCGCACCTCACCGACCCCCCTAGCGACAAGTTCGACTTCGGCCGAACTCCGGTGGCCGCCAAAGTCGTCGCCGGCGCCAACTCCGGCCACCCCGACCCCAACGGACTCCACCAAGAGCTGCGGCTCGACCTCAGCTCCTCTCCGGTGGCCTCCGCGGCTCGTTTGGTTGCCGGAACGGCAAAAATCACTTCCGCCGCCGCGTCGGGCTCGCTGGCGGCTAAACGCCGGTGCAGCCGACCCGGGTTTGACCAGGGGTGGGCCCTGGCTGACTCTCCTAAGTCGATGACAGGTGGGGCCCAGCCCTGTCAACTAATTAGGATTAGTTTAAATTAATTTTAGTTTAATTAATCACACTGACACGCGGGACCCACTGTTAGGTTTGACCCGGACGTGTCCCGTTGACCTGCTGATGTCACACTGACGTCAGGCTGACGCAGTAATTGTTTTTCTGGATTTAATCTAATATAGGAAATTCCAGAATATAGTTTAAACTTCAAAAATTCATAACTTTTATTCTGTAACTCCAAATCAGACAAATTATATATGAAAAATGATCAGAAAAGTTCAATCTATCCATCTGTACTATTTTCACGCATGATTAAACAAGTTAACTTGATGTTTAATGCAGAACAAGGAAAAACACTTTAAAGGGCCATGATTGAGTTTGAAATTTGAATCTTTGATTCAAATTGGTTCAAACCCTTCTGGTCTTAGTTGCATTAGCCCAACACACTCATATTGCCATGTTTCATGCATGCATCATATTGTTGCACATTGTTTGGTGATGGTTGTGTATCGGTGTTCTTGCGGCAGGTTCTGCCTCCGAGGAGTACCGTGATTACCCTAACGAAGAACCGTATCAGTGCATCGAACCATCAGGCAAGCAACCAACCATTTGATCATATCGATACAATCCCATGTTCTCGCTCCTGCTCTCCTTTACTGCATTAAGACAACGTGTTTCAAACTGCTGTGTGCTACGGTAGTTGAACCCACTTCCTCTGCATGACCTGTCATTGCCACAGTAACTAGATGAAACCCACTAGCATGTGTAGGAGTTGATTGAGCCATATGTATGTGTTGTTCCTACCTTGCTATGCCTGCTATGCTTAGAGTCGTGTCAGGTCTGGTTCATCTGGGTGATGGACTAGAGTGAAATGATTATGTCGGTAATAAGAGTGGTGTGGTGAACACGATTTGGTAAAGGTATCGATGAGAGGCCATGTAGGAGTACATGGTGGGTTGTTTCATTGAAGCCGACCTTAAGCACTGAGATCTGTATGTGTGATTTAAGAATCAGCTACTACCATGCATTGGGCCCGAAACCAATGGACCCTCTCAGCTTCTTAATCACCCTAGTTCTTCGTCCAGGAGTTGCAAGTAGTTTCTGGTGTTTGTAGCCTACTGGAGGCCGTGGACAGCGCTGACCGTAGGGGTGGGCTGTGATGCGGTAGGTACGTGGCCGGGGATACCGGGCACCCGTTAGGTGTCCCAGACCCCTGTACACATCGTCCGGGGCCGTATGGGAAACCTCGGCCGGACTCCCTGCGGATGGAACCTGGATAGGCGATAAACCTGGATTGGAGACTTAGGTGGTTAGGTAGGTCGTGGCCGACACCCACGCTGGGCTTCTGCTTGAAGGTTGCCGAGTACATGTCATGTAAACGACGGTAAGTGGTGAGAGCGTGTATGAAGAAGTACACCCCTGCAGGGTTATCATGATCTATTCGAATAGCCGCGTCCGCGGTAAAGGACTACTTGGTTGCCTATACAGTTCATAGACAAGTAAATGGAAACTACTAAAAGCCTCAAGATAAGTGTGAGTGCCGAGGATGGCTCTTCCGTAGGAAGACGGAGGTGGATCCTCGGTAGTGTATTGAAGTGGTGAGTAGTGGACTCGTGTGCACAAAACCATTTCAAGTTGAAGTCTCGTAGGATAGCCTAGCCAAGAGTCAAAGCTGGCTTGCTGCAACAACTCCACCAACCCTTCTTGATAATGTGCATGTATGTAGGATCTGATGTAAGTCTTGCTGAGTACCTTTGTACTCATGTTGCTATCATTTACATTTTTACAGAAGACGCTGCAACCCCTTCTGATGGGTTCTTCGTAGACGTTGACATCAATGAGTAGGCTAAGGCCCAGGTGGTGATCCTGAGCTTGTGAAGGACCACGTAGTATAGCTAGGCTTTCCAGGCCTCTTTTATTTTACTAGTTGTCTGTACTCAGACAAGTTACTTCCGCTGCTGGTTTGTATGACTGTATGACTTGAGTGCTGGGTCGTGTGACCCGTACCTATGTGTATGTTATGTATGGCTCTTTGAGCCTTAAATAAGGTACTTGTGTCGTAGAGTCATGTTGTGATGCCATGTTGTATTTGCATATATCAAGCATATTGTGTGTATGATATTGAAATGCTTGGTATCTGTGGGATCTGACTATCTAGTTGTTTATCCTTAGTAGCCTCTCTTACCGGGAAATGTCTCCTAGTGTTACCACTGAGCCATGGTAGCTTGCTACTGCTCTGGAACACTTAGGCTGGCCGGCATGTGTCCTTCTTCGTTCCTGTGTCTGTCCCTTCGGGGAAATGTCACGCATTGAGTACCGGAGTCCTGTTAGCCCGCTTCAGCCCGGTTTACCGGAGTCCTGCTAGCCCAGTGCTACAGCCCGGACCCACTTGCTGATGACCGACACGTTCGTTGCTGGGTCATGGATGCCTGTCCCTGTAAGTCTGTGCCACTTTGGGTTTACGACTAGCCATGTCAGCCCGGGCTCCTTATCATATGGGTACCAGCGACACTATCATATACGTGTGCCAAAAGGCGCAAACGGTCTCGGGCAAAGGTAAGGCGACACCCGTGGGAATACCGTGCGTGAGGCCGCAAAGTGATATGAGGTGTTACATGCTAGACCTATGTGGCATCGAGTCGGGGTCCTGACAGCGTTGGCATCAGAGCCGGACTGCCTGTAGGTTCTCTCCAAGCCAAACTGGTCGATGTTGAGTCTAGAAATTCTTTAGTTATATGTAGGGGAATTGTTTGTGGGTTGGAACGTAAGGCTCTTTTTACTCCTTTATCTTATGACATTCTGATCTGAGTCAGTCTATTCTTCCAACGGGGGTTAAGGAATTAGGATCTTTCTCTCTATCAGGTTCACGTGTTACTAATTAGTAGTACCTTATAGGTTGGATGGATACAAGCCTAGTACAGTTCTACTACCACATCATGTTGTTAGGATGGACTCAGAACTTTGATATGATGATGTTGAGTGTGTATGAAATCCTTTGTCAAATGTCTCAAAATCCTTCTTGAGCATTTACAGCTGTTATGCTGCCGAAATTTTGCTAGAAATTCTAATGCCTTTGCATTATGGTTGTGCTTTCAGATGGCCACTCGCGACCTTAATCAAGTGGTTCGCCTGACTCAATGCCTAGATGTACCCGGCCATACCGCCATGTTGGTCAGGGTAATGACTGAGGCTGGATACCGTTGGTATCCTGAGTACACGGTCGAAGAGCAATTCCGAGACTTTAATCAAAGCCAGTATCTCTGCACTGTCAGGATATTTCCATCTTATCCTGGATCCACCGAGCCCCTTCACTGCTCCTATGGACTCGGGGTTACTATTGAGATGGCTGTGCAGGACGCCGCCTACTCTATGATGACCATCATGCGAGTCAGGTTTGGCCTATTTCGGGACTCTGATTTCCGGTATATGCCAGGATCACTTCCGGGAGCACAAGGGTATCTCCAGGCTATCTATGCTGACCCCACTCAGGAGGAATCACGGACTCGCACCACTGCTGAGATGCTCGAGGATAAGGACCGTGAAAATCGGGCCTTGAGGCTAGAGCTTTTCAATACCCGTGCTGACCATTGGGCCACGTTGACTCGGTTTGCACCGGCGGTGCAAGCTGGATATTCGGATATGTGCGATCTCTATCCTGTGAGATCTGCTCTGCCAGACGTGATGGGTTGGCGTGATGTAGGAGGCATCACCCCACCTCGTGGTCCCCGCAGGCCACCGTCTGTTGGTCCAAGACCTCATCCTAGCCCCTATGGTCCACAAGCTCCGCGAGATCGTCTGTTTCCGGATGATCATGTTGAGCTTCCAGGCTATGGAGGTGACTTCTACGAGGACTACTACGGATCGGTCTGAGTTAGTGGTAGTATCACTAGTTCATACCAGCTATGTCGTCTATCGTCCTGCGTGACTCGTGGGATATGACCTAGTTTGTACCGCCTTCCGGAGGTGTAGAAAAATAATGTATAGGAGCTTGGGATGCCTCCGATGAGATGTAATCCTCTTTTCACCGTAATAGTACCTTGTTTGGTCTTGTACTAAACCTTGTATGGTGTGTATGACGATGGAATAAAGAAGCAGTTCCTGTATCTACCATGTCATACGGATGATCATCTTGCATTCCGAGTTACTCCTTACATTCTGTATTCTATGTTGGAATCTTATCATTCTGACTAAATCATTGTCTTGTTTACCTAGGATGGTCAACACGCGCACTAACCCTGCTCCTCAAGAGCAGGCCGAAGGCAGTGAAGTCAGGAATGCAAATCTGCCTCATCCTCCTTCCCTAGCCGAGGTTATGATGGAAGCCGAAATAAACAAGCGGGAGACCAACCGTTTGTTGGAGCGTATTGAACAGAACACAGCACACCATCAGAGGACTAACGTGGTGTCACTCAGTGATTTCATCAAGTTACATCCACCCACGTTCCACCACTCCGTCGAGCCTCTCGACGCTGATGACTGGCTTCGCAGTATTTCTCACAAACTGCGCTCCGCGCTAGTAGCCGAGGCTGACAAGGTCACCTTTGCTGCATATCATCTTGAAGGCCCCGCCAGTCTATGGTGGGAGAATTATGGAGCTATGCGTCCAGCGGGCCATGTCACTACTTGGGCTGAATTCAGCGAGGCTTTCCGTGAACATCACATTCCGGAGGGTCTCATGGACCGTAAACGTGAGGAATTTTGCAGTTTCACTCAGGGCCGACTCTCTGTGGATGCTTACAGCAGGGAGTTCGGTAACCTCGCACGATATGCCACTGAGGAAGTTTCTACTGATGCCAAGAAGCAAGCAAGGTTCCGTAAGGGACTTAGTCCTGAGCTTCGTCGCGACCTCCGTCTGCATGAGTGCACATCTTTTCAGAAGCTTGTTAACAAGGCCATCAGTGCTGGGACTGGTCAGACTGATTATGACGCAACACGCAAGCATGGCCGTGACGTGGGTTCCTCATCCGGTGCTGGTCCTCAGAAGCGCCGCGTATGGGTGCCCAACACTGCCCTGCCACCCAGGTTCACACCGAGGCCATCCTTCCAGGCGCCTCGCCCCGTTCAACAGTCTGCACCCGCCAAGCCCTATGGTGGTCCAACCAACAGTTCTCCTCCACGTACCAGTTCCGTGACTTGTTTCAAGTGTGGGGAATCTGGCCACTATATGCGTGAGTGTCCCCAGACCAACCCCAACCAACCTGCTAAAGCTGTTGGCCGTGGCAAGCCGACAGGGAAAGTGTTCCACGCCAAGCCGGCCACCGCTACACGTGGCCATGTCAACTGTATCTCTGCCGAAGAAGCTCAAGAGGATCCCAACGTCGTTCTCGGTACGCTCCTTGTTAATTGCCACCCGGCATCTGTTCTTTTCGATACAGGAGCCTCTCATTCATTTATATCCGAGAACTATGCTCGTTTGCATAACACCGCATTCTGTGACATGCCATCCACTATGGAAATTTCTACTCCGGGTTCTAGATGGCAAACCTCCAGGGTAAGTTATGGAAATGAAATCCAAGTCGACAGACTTGTTTTCCTTGCATCTTTGATAGCTCTCAAATTTTCAGATATTAATATCATTTTGGGTATGGACTGGATGTCAGCTCATCATGCCAAAATTGATTGCTTCTCTAGGAATGTTCAACTCACTCATCCTTCGGGGAAGATAGTCAATGTCTTGACCCGAATAGCCAAGCGACATTTATTTTCTCTTAACACCAGCCCTTTGCCCGACCTTGAGGACGTTCCGGTAGTCCGTGACTTCCCGGATGTCTTCCAGGAGGAATTGCCAGGTGTTCCACCTGACAGGGATGTGGAGTTCGTAATAGACCTCATTCCAGGAACCGTCCTGATTGCTAGAAGACCCTATAAGATGGCACCACTAGAACTAGCCGAGCTTAAGAAACAACTCGATGAGTCCTTGAAAAAGGGTTTCATCCGACCTAGTTCATCTCCGTGGGCTTGCCCCGTCCTCTTCGTCAAGAAGAAGGATGGTACGGACCGGATGGTTGTAGATTATCGACCTGTCAATTTGGTCACAATCAAGAACAAATATCCGCTCCCTAGGATCAACGACCTGTATGATCAGCTCGCTGGATCCTCAGTCTTCTCCAAAATGGATTTGAGGTTGGGCTACCATCAAATCAAAATCAGAAACGGGGACATTCCTAAAACGGCCTTTGTTACTCGTTATGGCCAATACGAGTACACCGTCATGTCCTTCGGTTTAACCAACGCTCCAGCCACCTTTTCTCGGTTAATGAACTCAATCTTCATGGAGTATTTGGATAAATTCGTCGTTGTTTACCTCGATGATATACTCATCTACTCCAAGAACGACGAAGAACATGCCGAACATCTAAGGCTAGTGTTGAAGAAACTTCGAGAGCATCGCCTTTATGCCAAGTTTTCTAAATGTGAATTTTGGTTGTCAGAAGTGACCTATCTGGGTCATGTAATATCTGGTAAAGGTATTGCTGTTAACCCTGAGCGAGTTCAAGCCATCCTTAATTGGACTCCACCTGAATCGGTCAAGCAAGTTCGGAGTTTCCTGGGCTTAGCGAGCTATTGTCGTCGCTTTGTCGAAAATTTCTCCAAAGTTGCTAAACCTCTAACCGAACTCCTCAAGAAAGATAAAAAGTTCGAATGGACTCCACAATGTGAGCACAGCTTTCAGGAACTGAAAAGACGCCTGACTTCTGCTCCCGTACTGGTACTGCCAGATTTCTCTAAGGACTTTGTTATCTACTGCGACGCCTCGCGACAAGGACTAGGTTGCATTCTCATGCAAGATCGACACGTAATTGCTTACGCTTCACGGCAATTGCACCCACATGAGGAGAATTATCCTACTCATGATTTAGAGCTTGCAGCCGTAGTCTATGCACTTAAAACCTGGCGACATTACCTTCTTGGTAATCGTTGCGAAATATTCACTGATCACCAAAGTCTGAAGTACATCTTCACCCAACCGGATTTGAATCTCAGGCAAAGACGTTGGGTTGAGTTGATCACAGATTTCGACTTAGGAATAACTTACACCCCAGGGAAAGCCAACGTCATGGCTGATGCGCTAAGTCGTAAATCTTATTGTAACAACCTGATGTTACAACAAAGTCAACCGCTTCTCCATGAGGAATTTCGGAAGCTTAACCTTCACATTGTTCCTCAAGGTTTTCTTTCCACCCTGGTGGCAAAACCTACCCTTACGAATCAGATCATCAAAGCACAGAAGGTAGATCCGGGAATTTCCCGCATCAAGAGAAACATCAAAAAAGGAGTTGCAAATTGTTTCTCCATTGATGGTCAAGGGGTCGTATACTTCGGGAATCGACTAGTGGTTCCCAAGGTGCGAAACCTGAGACGATTGATCCTTAAGGAAGCTCATGAATCTCCTCTCGCCATTCATCCCGGTAGTACTAAGATGTATCAGGACCTACGCCAGAGGTTCTGGTGGACTAGGATGAAGAGAGAAATTGCTCAATATATTGCTAATTGCGACGTCTGCCGTCGTGTAAAAGCAGAGCATCAACGGCCTGCTGGCACCCTTCAACCCTTAGCTATTCCTGAATGGAAATGGGATAAAATTGGTATGGATTTCATTACCGGTTTTCCCAGGACCAAGAGAGGGAATAATGCTATCTTCGTCGTTGTCGATCGTCTTTCCAAAGTGGCCCATTTCTTACCTGTTCGTGAGAGTATAACCGCTAGTCAGTTGGCAGACTTATACATCTCCCGAATAGTGTCTCTCCATGGTGTTCCTTTGGAAATTAACTCGGATCGAGGAAGTCTTTTCACCTCTCGATTTTGGGAAAGTTTCCAAAATGCTATGGGAACCGCCTTTCTTTTAGCACCGCTTTCCACCCTCAGTCGAGTGGTCAGGTGGAACGCGTCAACCAGATTCTAGAAGACATGCTTCGAGCCTCTGTTATCTCATTCGGAATGGAGTGGGAGAAATGCCTTCCATTTGCCGAATTCGCTTACAACAACAGCTATCAATCTAGCTTGAGTAAAGCCCCTTTTGAAGTTCTCTATGGACGACGGTGTCGAACACCCCTTAACTGGTCAGAAACCGGGGAAAGACAATTCTTTGGCCCGGATATGATTCAGGAAGCAGTAGAGCAAGTTCGCATCGTTCGTGAAAAGTTGAAAACAGCCCAATCTCGTCAGAAGAGTCAATATGACCGAAAACATAAGGCTATGACTTTCGAGGTTGACGAGAAGGCTTACCTTCGGGTTACCCCTCTGAAGGGAACCCATCGTTTCGGTATCAAAGGCAAATTGGCTCCTCGTTACATTGGACCTTTTCGCATTCTCGCTAAACGAGGAGAAGTTGCCTACCAGTTGGAACTACCTCCGCATCTCTCCAGAGTCCACGATGTCTTCCACGTTTCTCAACTCAGGCGTTGCTTCTCGGATCCTATCCGTGGAGTGGACCACGAAACGCTTGATCTCCAAGATAATCTTACATATCGAGAATACCCCATTCGTATCCTCGATCAGGCCGAGCGTACCACTCGACGTCATAATATCAAGTTTCTCAAAGTTCAATGGTCGCACCATTCTGAGGATGAAGCAACTTGGGAAAGGGAGGATCGTCTTCGACTCGAGTACCCCGCCCTCTTTCCGGAGGAACCCAAATCTCGGGACGAGATTCTTTTGAGTGGGGGTGAGTTGTCACACCCTAGCTAGTCATGCATTAGAGTGTTGCATCATGTTTATTCTTTCATCAGAAACCTGAAATGGGGATGACAGAACCCCCAGCCCCCTCTGAAACCAATTAGGGTTTACTAAAAACTTTTTCAATGAACCTGAAATGCCCTTCTAAAATGCCCATCATTTTTGTCTTGGTTCAGAACCTCTGCCAGAAGTGATGCACATTTTCCTAGGCCATCTTAGGGTTTTTGAATTAAATCATAAATATTTGAATTTGGGCATTTAAAATTATATAAAATATTTAAATGCTCAAATATCTCCAAACTAAAATGTTTCATGTTGGAAATAATCCAACTATGGACCAGGAGTAGTTTGGTGATTTTAGGAGTTGCCTAAGTATTTTTATTAATTCAACAAAGTTGCAGAAGTATTAAAAAAACAGGAAACAGAAAAAAATAGAAAAACCTTACCTGGCGCCCAGCACCCGGCCCACCTGCCGGCCCAGCCCAGCGCCGCTCCAGCGAGCTGCTTGCCGGCCAGGCAGGCAGGCAGGTGCCCGACGGCGACCGCAGCGCGCGCCACGCAGCTGGCTGCCGCCCTGCTCCACCTCCTCGCCTCGGGGCTGGATGGATGAGCTCCACACAGCGCCGTGAACCCGCAGGACACCTCCATTCTCCCCCAACCTCTCTCTCTCGCGCTCCCCCGCCATGGCCGACGCCATCGCCGCCACCCCCTCGCTGTAGCCACGCCCTCCGTCGACCCCACGCCGTGCCGCCGTGTCCAGGAGCTCCGCTACCCTCCTCTCCTTCGAGCAAGCCGAGCCCCGAGCGCTCGCAAGGCCCGAGCCCACTGCATCGACCTCGACCGAACCGCCGTCGCCAGAGATCCCCTTCAACGCCGTCGTCGCTCCGGTCCGTCCCCGGCCGCACCAAGGGCTTCGTCGAACTCCCCGTGAGCTTAGCCATCCTCCCCTCCCTTCTTTCTTGCTCCCGAGCCGTGTAGCGACCTCCCGGAGCTCAACCGCACCCACCACCGTGGAGCTCGTCGCCGACGTGCTCCCGGTCACCCTCCGACCACTCCACGGTGTCCATCATGCTCACCGCGTCACGTAGCACCTAACTAGCTACTCCCCGCACCTCACCGACCCCCCTAGCGACAAGTTCGACTTCGGCCGAACTCCGGTGGCCGCCAAAGTCGTCGCCGGCGCCAACTCCGGCCACCCGGACCCCAACGGACTCCGCCAAGAGCTGCGGCTCGACCTCAGCTCCTCTCCGGTGGCCTCCGCGGCTCGTTTGGTTGCCGGAACGGCAAAAATCACTTCCGCCGCCGCGTCGGGCTCGCCGGCGGCTAAACGCCGGTGCAGCCGACCGGGGTTTGACCAGGGGTGGGCCCTGGCTGACTCTCCTAAGTCGATGACAGGTGGGGCCCAGCCCTGTTAACTAATTAGGATTAGTTTAAATTAATTTTAGTTTAATTAATCACACTGACACGCGGGACCCACTGTCAGGTTTGACCCGGACGTGTCCCGTTGACCTGCTGATGTCACACTGACGTCAGGCTGACGCAGTAATTGTTTTTCTGGATTTAATCTAATATAGGAAATTCCAGAATATAGTTTAAACTTCAAAAATTCATAACTTTTCTTCTGTAACTCCAAATCAGACAAATTATATATGAAAAATGATCAGAAAAATTCAATCTATCCATCTGTACTATTTTCATGCATGATTAAACAAGTTAACTTGATGTTTAATGCAGAACAAGGAAAAACACTTTAAAGGGCCATGATTGAGTTTGAAATTTGAATCTTTGATTCAAATTGGTTCAAACCCTTCTGGTCTTAGTTGCATTAGCCCAACACACTCATATTGCCATGTTTCATGCATGCATCATATTGTTGCACATTGTTTGGTGATGGTTGTGTATCGGTGTTCTTGCGGCAGGTTCTGCCTCCGAGGAGTACCGTGATTACCCTAACGAAGAACCGTATCAGTGCATCGAACCATCAGGCAAGCAACCAACCATTTGATCATATCGATACAATCCCATGTTCTTGCTCCTGCTCTCCTTTACTGCATTAAGACAACGTGTTTCAAACTGCTGTGTGCTACGGTAGTTGAACCCACTTCCTCTGCATGACCTGTCATTGCCACAGTAACTAGATGAAACCCACTAGCATGTGTAGGAGTTGATTGAGCCATATATATGTGTTGTTGCTACCTTGCTATGCCTGCTATGCTTAGAGTCATGTCAGGTCTGGTTCATCTGGGTGATGGACTAGAGTGAAATGATTATGTCGGTAATAAGAGTGGTGTGGTGAACCCGATTTGGTAAAGGTATCATTGAGAGGCCATGTAGGAGTACATGGTGGGTTGTTTCATTGAAGCCGACCTTAAGCACTGAGATCTGTATGTGTGATTTAAGAATCAGCTACTACCATGCATTGGGCCCGAAACCAATGGACCCTCTCGGCTTCTTAATCACCCTAGTTCTCCGTCCAGGAGTTGCAAGTAGTTTCTGGTGTTTGTAGCCTACTGGAGGCCGTGGACAGCGCTGACCGTAGGGGTGGGCTGTGATGCGGTAGGTACGTGGCCGGGGATACCGGGCACCCGTTAGGTGTCCCGGACCCCTGTACACATCGTTCGGGGCCGTATGGGAAACCTCGGCCGGACTCCCTGCGGATGGAACCTGGATAGGCGATAAACCTGGATTGGAGACTTAGGTGGTTAGGTAGGTCGTGGCCGACACCCACGTTGGGCTTCCGCTTGAAGGTTGCCGAGTACATGTCGTGTAAACGACGGTAAGTGGTGAGAGCGTGTATGAAGAAGTACACCCCTGCAGGGTTATCATGATCTATTCGAATAGCCGCGTCCGCGGTAAAGGACTACTTGGTTGCCTATACAGTTCATAGACAAGTAAATGGAAACTACTAAAAGCCTCAAGATAAGTGTGAGTGCTGAGGATGGCTCTTCCGTAGGAAGACGGAGGTGGATCCTCGGTAGTGTATTGAAGTGGTGAGTAGTGGACTCGTGTGCGCAAAACCATTTCAAGTTGAAGTCTCGTAGGATAGCCTAGCCAAGAGTCAAAGATGGCTTGCTGCAACAACTCCACCAACCCTTCTTGATAATGTGCATGTATGTAGGATCTGATGTAAGTCTTGCTGAGTACCTTTGTACTCATGTTGCTATAATTTACATTTTTACAGAAGACGTTGCAACCCCTTCTGATGGGTTCTTCGTAGACGTTGACATAATTGAGTAGGCTAAGGCCCAGGTGGTGATCCTGAGCTTGTGAAGGACCACGTAGTATAGCTAGGCTTTCCAAGCCTCTTTTATTTTACTAGTTGTCTGTACTCAGACAAGTTACTTCCGCTGCTGGTTTGTATGACTGTATGAGTTGAATGCTGGGTCGTGTGACCCGTACCTATGTGTATGTTATGTATGGCTCTCTGAGCCTTAAATAAGGTACTTGTGTCGTAGAGTCATGTTGTGATGCCATGTTGTATTTGCACATATCGAGCATATTGTGTGTATGATATTGAAATGCTTGGTATGTGTGGGATCTGACTATCTAGTTGTTTATCCTTAGTAGCCTCTCTTACCGGGAAATGTCTCCTAGTGTTACCACTGAGCCATGGTAGCTTGCTACTGCTTTGGAACACTTAGGCTGGCCGGCATGTGTCCTTCTTCGTTCCTGTGTCTGTCCCTTCGGGGAAATGTCACGCATTGAGTACCGGAGTCCTGTTAGCCCGCTTCAGCCCGGTTTACCGGAGTCCTGCTAGCCCAGTGCTACAGCCCGGACCCACTTGCTGATGACCGACACATTCGTTGCTGGGTCATGGATGCCTGTCCCTGTAAGTCTGTGCCACTTTGGGTTTACGACTAGCCATGTCAGCCCGGGCTCCTTATCATATGGGTACCAGCGACACTATCATATACGTGTGCCAAAAGGCGCAAACGGTCCCGGGCAAAGGTAAGGCGACACCCGTGGGAATACCGTGCATGAGGCCGCAAAGTGATATGAGGTGTTACATGCTAGACCTATGTGGCATCGAGTCGGGGTCCTGACATGATAGATCCCATATCGTATCATGTGTCTGTTGGAAGGATATCCTACGAGCTACTTGAATTCCCACTTATAAACTCCCGAAACTTTCCGGTTATGCAATCAGGTGTTGGGGATACAGTGGAAGCATAATATCTCACCCAATACTAACAAATCCTACATCCAGCTGTATCCATCTTTCAACACATAACCAAGAAACCTTCGGAAATCATTTACCTCAACCTTCGAAAAGCATCTGTTATATGAGTTATGGCAATACTCCCGAACTCCCGCCCTAGTACTGGGTGGCGTCGAGGTTATCTCACCAAAAACTGCATAAAAGAGATTTTCAATGTCAGCGAACTTAGGTATTCCAGAACTGCAACGATAAAATTGTGACGACAACACCTCGGAGCTCAACTCCCTGGGACACTTCCACAACCCCTAAATGTCAGGAGGCACCAAGAACAATGTTCTCATCACAAAACCATCGGAACGATTCCAAGATACCCGCGTGATCCTAATTTTTTTTCGTGAAATTTGAGGAGAGAAGAGTCAAAACTCTATGTCAGGAGGCCTCACCAGAGCGACGAAGGGAATGAGGAGTAAAAAGAATCCTACTCTCCGATATACATAATCCTAAGACTCAAAACATTTTCTTCTAGACTCGACAACGTCAGCGATTCGATCAAGCAGGGGGGCTCCTAAGTCGGGGATGGCTCTGATTAACAACTTGTAACACCCACATGTCGGGGCATGACTTAGAGGCATAACCGCATGGTAGGCATGTCGCAAGAGGGGTAATCTTTACACATCCCATTTACTGAATAAGAAAGGGATAAAGAGTCGGCTTACAATCGCCACTTCACACAATACATCAATATATCATACATCAACCAATAATACAATCAAGGCCCGATTACAAAACCAAAATAAAGAAAGACAACCCCAAATGCTAGATCCCCGATTGTCCCAACTGGGCTCCACTACTGATCAACAGGAAATGAAACAACACAATGAACAAGATCTTCATCGAGCTCCCACTTAAGCTTGGTTGCGTTACCTGCACTGGTATCATTGGCACCTGCAACTGTTTGGAAGTATCTGTGAGTCGCAAGGACTCAGCAATCTCACACCCGCGAGATCAAGACTATTTAAGCTTAAGGGTAGAAAAGGGGTAGTGAGGTGGAGCTGCAGCAATCACTAGCATATATGCTGGCTAACATATGCAAATAAGAGCGAGAAGAGAAGCAGCACAACGGTCGTGAACTAGAAGTGATCAAGAAGTGATCCTGAAACTACTTACGTTCAAGCATAACACAAGACCCGTGTTCACTTCCCGGACTCCGCCGGAAAGAGACCATCATGGCTACACACGCGGTTGATTCATTTTAATTAAGTTAAGTGTCAAGTTCTCTACAACCGGATATTAACAAATTCCCATCTGCCCATAACGGCAGGCATGACTTTCGAAAGTTCAAAACCCTGCAGGGCTGTCCCAACTTAGCCCATCACAAGCTCTCACGGTCAACGAAGGATATTCCTTCTCCCAGGAAGACCCGATCAGACTCAGAATCCCGGATACAAGACATTTCGACAATGGTAAAATAAGACCAGCAAGACCGCCCGATGCACCGACATCCCGATAGGAGCTGCACATATCTCGTTCTCAGGGCAACACCGGATGATACATCCTACGAGTAAAACCAAACCTCAAGTTTCCCTGAGGTGACCCCGCAGTCTACTCGGTTCGGACCAACACTTAGAGAAGCACTGGCCTGGGGGGTTAAAATAAAGATGACCCTCGAGAGCGCGACTCCCAAGGGAAAAGTAGGTGGTGGTGAGGCAAATGGTAAAACCAAGGTTGGGCCTTGCTGGAGGAGTTTTATTCAAAGCTAACTGTCAAGGGGTCCCCATAACACCCAACCATGTAAGGAACGCAAAATCAAGGAACATAACACCGGTATGACGGAAACTAGGGCGGCAAGAGTGGAACAAAACACCAGGCATAAGGCCGAGCCTTCCACCCTTTACCAAGTATATAGATGCATTAATTAAAATAATAGATATTGTGATATCCCAACATATCCATGTTCCAACATGGAACAAACTTCATCTTCACCTGCAACTAGCAACGCTATAAAAGGGGCTGAGCAAAAGCGGTAACATAGCCAAACAACGCTTTGCTAGGAAGATGGGTTAGAGGCATGACATGGCAATATGGGAGGCATGATATAGCAAGTGGTAGGTATCGCGGAATAGCAATAGAGCGAACAATTAGCGAGCAAAGATAGTAGTGATTTCGAGGGTATGGTCATCTTGCTTAAGATCCCGCAAGGAAGGAGAACGAGTCCATGAAGAAGAAAAACAGACATAGTCAAACGGATCCTCACAACTCCGGAATGAAACCGAAGCTAACGAGAGAAGCAACCCGGAAAGAAGCAAGCAACATAGTAAACAACCATCACATAAACATGGCATGATGCAGAACCAAGTATGATGCATGTCCGGTTTAAAGAGGCTCGCATGGCAGAGTGCACAAGCAAAACTACAAGTTAAGTGGAGCTCAATATGCAATGGGATGCATATTGACAAAATACCACATTCCATTATTTAGTTCACTCCCGATTAGGTATCCAACAATATTAAATGTTGATTAACATGGCAATAGGTGAAGCATAAGAAAACTACCTATCTAGGCAATTTAAATGAGGCCGGAAGTAACAAACAACAATTCTGGAAAGTCCCCATATGCAATATTTGAATTTGGTACTGTTCTGCCTAAACACAATTTTAGAGTTGTTAAACATGCAAGATGAGTGCACCATGTTAAACTAGGCATTTTTCTTCCCCATTTACATATAAAGTTTGTTAAGTTTGGAGCTACGGTTTATTTAGTTATGAATTAAATCAGTTTAACATGGCAAGAGGCAAAATATAAGCAAACATCATGTTAAGCATTTTAAACATGGATGAAAGTTTCAAATTATTGATCTACACAAAATTCTAAGCATTTTACATATAAAGTTTATTGGGTTCCGATGCACGGGTGAAAAGTTATTATATGCATGATCTTGGAGGGCTTTTCTGTAAAACCGCAGTCTCTGGAAAATAGGAAAAACGTTCTAAGGAAAAAAACACGAAACGGGCCGAAACAGAGGCCAGCCCAACATTGCACAGGGGCTCGGGTGCTGCTGACCATGGGCCAAAGGCCCAGATATGTGGAGGTGGGGACTGGGCCTCAGTCAACGAGCGAAGAGGAGGCGACCCAGGCGCGTGGAGGTGCGGTCAACCGGTCGAGCGGGGCGGGCGAGCTGCTCTGCTCGTTCTGAAGGTAAGCAGCAACGACAGGTTCAGGGCGATGCCGGTCGGGAACGGGCAAGGGCGGTGGAGGTGATGGCTCGGCGGCGTCGGGGCTCGAGGCAGCCGGGTGCTGGACTTGGCGGCGGGGGAACCGGGCGGAGGTGACCCGATCCGACAGCGGGGAGCTCCTGCGGGGTAGCCACGCGGGTGGCGGTAGCCAAGGGAGCTCCTGCTTAGGAGGAGGCGCGAGGTAGGGGACGGAGTGGATGCGGCAGGAGGCGAACGGCGCGGGTGCTGCTTGAGGAACAATGACAATGGGGGACCGCGGCGGCGCAGCGGATCCAGGCGGAAGGCGCAACGGGGAGCTGGCCGGAGGAGACGGGCTGAGGTCCTTGGCAGGGAAGCAATGGCCAGCTCCTGGTGGTGGTGGTCGACGCCTTGGTTCCGGAAAGTTGGCGCGCGAGCCGGCGAGGAACTCAGGCGACGGGTGGCTGACGGTGACACGAGCGCCAGCAACGGGCAGAGGGAGGCGGATCCAGTGGAGCTCAACTCTGGTGAGTTACTGCTCGTTGTCGGCCAGACAGAGACGGGTCGAGGGCGGCGGCGCTCGTAATTGAATGGGGTGAGAGAGACAGAGAGGTTAGAGAGAGAAAAGAGGGGGAAAGAGAGTACGAGGGGCACGGGCAAGGACGAACTGGAGGCACGGGAGCTTGGCTCCATGGAAGTGCTCGAGAGGGAGGGGATCCAGATGCGTTTTGCTGTGGTAGGGCGGCGACGGAAAACAAGGGAGGCATGAGAGGATGGTGGTTGGCTGTGGGTGATCCCGATGGGGATTGAGCGGGTGGCGGCGCAATGGGACATCTCCCTAGGATCTAGGGTT
>NC_041382.1:412236550-412301101 GCF_002162155.2 Triticum dicoccoides
AATTTAGGTTAGGGGCTACCTCGTCCTTCCGGTCGCAATCGGACGATCGCGAATAAATAGCTAGGGAGTCCAAATAAAAAACCCGGAGATGTTTTTTAGATGTTTGGGGATGATCCGGACCCAACAGTGACGACTGCCTGGGTCGGATGAGGGAGTCCTAGATTAGGGGGTCTCCGGACAGCCGGACTATATCCTTTGGCCGGACTGTTGGACTATGAAGAAACGACATTGAAGACTTCGTCCCGTGTCCATATGGGACTCTACTTGGCGTGGAAGGCAAGCTAGGCAATATGGATATGTATATCTCCTCCTTTGTAACCGACCTTGTGTAACCCTAGCCCCCTCCGGTGCCTATATAAACTGGAGGGTTTTAGTCCATAGGAGAACAGACAATCATACCATAGGCTAGCTTCTAGGGTTTAGCCTCTTTGATTTCGTGGTAGATCAACTCTTGTAATACTCATATCATCAAGAACAATCAAGCAGGACGTAGGGTATTACCTCCATCAAGAGGGCCCGAACCTGGGTAAACATCGTGTCCCCTACCTCCTGTTACCATCTGCCTTAGACGCATAGTTCAGGATCCCCTACCCAAGATCTGCCGGTTTTGACACCGACATTGGTGCTTTCATTGAGAGTTCCACTGTGTTGTCACCATAAGGCTTGATGGCTCCTTCGATCATTGCTAGCGATGCGGTCCAGGGTGAGGCTTTCCTCCCCGGACAGATCTTCGTATTCGGCGCCTTCGCACTGCGGGCCAATTCGCTTGGCCATCAGGAGCAGATCGAGAGCTACGCCCCTAGCCACCAGGTCAGATTTGGAAACTTGAACTACACGACCGACATCCGCGGAGACTTGATCTTCGACGGATTCGAGCCCATGTCGGACGCATCGCATAGTCGCGACGAGCATGACGTAACTCTGCCGTCGGACAATGTTCGGGAGATCGCATCCGCAACTACTCCGGCAATCAATCTGGAGCAAGTTGCGTCATCCGAGAGCGGAGGTATGGAGGCCGCACTCTTAGTGGCGATAGAGCCGGATACTGACTTCACCCCTTACAAGAGCTGTGTCGCCGAACCACTGGATTCGTCTCCAGCCACGGACTCCGAGCCGCTCACATCCGTGCCCGTCGAGTCCGACTGGGCGCCGATCATGGAGTTCACCTCCGCGGATATCTTTCAGCACTCACCTTTCGGAGATGTGCTAAACTCATTAAGGTCTCTCTCTCTGTCGGAAGAACCTTGGCCGAACTATGTCCGGCTAGAATGGGATATGGACGACGAAGAAATTCGCTGCCCACCCACCACCCACTTAGTAGCCACTGTCGATGACTTAACCGACATGCTCGACATTGACTCCAAAGACTTCGACGGTTTGGATGATGAAGCTAGAGACGAACAAGCTAGCCCTCCAGAGCGGGCAGCAGATGGAGAACCGGAGGAGGAAAAGTACATGCCTCTCTCCAAAGATGAGGCGAGCCTCGGCGACGACGAGTTTATCGTGCCTAAGGACCCCATCGAGCAAGAGCACTTCAACCGCTGGCTTATGGCCACGGCAAATAGCCTAAAGAAAAAACAGCAACAACTTCAAGCTAATCAAGACTTGCTAGCAGACAGGTGGACCGAAGTCCTTGCGGACGAGGAGCATGAACTCGAGTGCCCGTCCAAGAGTTACCCAAAATGCAGGTTGCTACCTCACCTCGAGGAGGAAGCATTGAAACCTCATTCACCAGTGTACGATGCGGCTGATCGGCCACTATGCGGCCGAGCCAGAGAGGCGTTTTAGCCTAAAGTTCAGACCGCACCCAGTCGCCACCCAGTCAAAAATACTAAGGCCCGGGGCAACACAGAGGACCTACGAGACATATTGGATAGTAAGGCAAAAATCGCAAGGTCAATATACGGGACACGGGAACACGCGCCCACACGGGACGATGATCGTCGCATCAGATACACCAAGACTAAATCCGGTCGGGCCGAATACAGCAGACAAGACTCATACGAACTACGTCGGGATATAGCCCGACACAGAGGTGCCGCACACCCCCCTATGCTTCACTGATGAAGTTATGAATCATGAATTCCCGGAGGGTTTCAAACCCGTAAATATCGAATCATACGATGGCACAACAGATCCTGCTGTATGGATTGAGGATTTCCTCCTTCACATCCACATGGCTCGCGGTGATGATCTACATGCCATCAAGTACCTCCCACTAAAACTCAAAGGACCAGCTCGGCATTGGCTGAATAACTTGCCAGCAGATTCCGTCGGCAGTTGGGAGGATCTGGAGGACGCGTTTCTTGACAACTTCCAGGGCATTTATGTGCGGTCACCGGATGCTGATGACTTGAGCCACATAACCCAGCAGCCAGGGGAATCGGCCAGACAATTCTAGACACGGTTCCTGACTAAGAAAAATCAAACTGTAGACTGTCCGGATGCAGAGGCCCTAGCGGCATTCAAGCATAACATCCGCGACGAGTGGCTCGCCCGCCACCTCGGCCAGGAGAAGCCGAAATCTATGGCAGCCCTCACGACACTCATGACTCGCTTTTGCACGGGCGAGGACAGCTGGCTGGCTCGCAGCAACAACACATCGAGGAATCCAGATACCTCGGATACCAAAGATGTTAACGGTAGGCAGCGTTGTAATAGACCAAAGCGCCGCAATATCGGCGATAACACCAAAGATACGGCAGTCAATGTCGGATTCAGAGGCTCTAGATCCGGTCAGCGGAAAAAGCCATTTAAAAGAAATACTCCGGCTCCGTCCAGTCTAGATCGCATACTGGATCGCTCGTGTCAAATCCATGGCACCCCGACAAGCCAGCCAATCACAGCAAAAGAGAATGCTGGGTGTTCACGCAGGCCGGCAAGTTAAATGCCGAGAACACGGACAAGGGGCTGCATAGCCATGACGAGGAGGAGCCCCGGCCGCCGAACACAGGAGGACAAAAGGGGTTTCCCCCACAAGTGAATACGGTGAACATGATGTACGCAACCCACATTCCCAAGAGGGAGCGGAAGCATGCACTAAGGGACGTCTATGCGATGGAGCCCGTCGCCCCAAAGTTCAACCCATGGTCTGCTTGTCCGATCACCTTCGATCGCAGGGACCACCCCACTAGCATCCGTCATGGCGGATCCGCCGCAGTGGTCCTAGACCCCATCATTGACGGATTTCACCTCACTCGAGTCCTTATGGACGGCGGCAGCAGCCTGAACCTACTTTATCAGGATACAGTGCGAAAAATGGGTATCGATCCCTCGAGGATCAAAACCAGCAAAACCACCTTTAAAGGCGTCATCCCAGGTGCAGAGGCCCATTGCACAGGCTCAATCACACTGGAAGTGGTCTTCGGATCACCGGATAACTTCCGAAGCGAAGAGTTAATCTTCGACATCATTCCATTTCGCAGTGACTATCATGCACTGCTCGGACGGACAAAATTTGCAAAATTCAATGCAGTGCCGCATTACGCATACCTTAATCTCAAGATGCCAGGACCTCGCGGGGTCATAACAGTAAATGGAAACATAGAACGCTCGCTCCGTACGGAAGAGCACACTGCGGCCCTTGTAGCAGAAGCACAAAGCAGCCTGTTCAGGCAGACCAGTCATTCGGCGTCACGGCCCCCGGACACCTTCAAGCGAGTCCGGAATAAGCTGCAACAGGATCGCCTGGCACGATCAGAGCTCGCCTAGCAATTCAACCCCCGTCCTAGTCACAGTAAAGCGACGAAATCTGTGCCACGCGTACATAACTACGCATTGAAAATATCATGGACATAGGCGGGGGCACGATCAGGACACGCCCCGCATTGTGGCTTAACCACACTAGGGGTTGTATACCTTTGACATTCCTTTTCTCTTTCAGGGCCTAACTCTCTGGAATCCCTTTCCGGCAGTATGATTTCCGGACACATTCCGGAAGCAAGAACCAAGGCGACAAGAAGCTAAGATGAACACGAGAACCGCCAGGTGGTCACTAATAATAATTGATATACCCGTTTTTCACTATTCATGCATAACTTGCCCTGGGATAGGACATTTCGAAGTGTCCTACTTTATGCTTATTGCACTACCTGTACCAGTACGCTTCAACGTATTATTTAAATAAAAATGCATACCATTAATCTGTCATTGCATTATTTAAGGTTTTCTTTCTCTTATCTGTCCACTTACGACAATCCGCACCCGCACGTTCGGGTACGGTCAGTTCGCCAGGGGTTCTCGTTTACCCCATAATACGGCGCAAGAAGTCCGAACACTATCGATAGTGCGGCACCCTGAACTTATAGCATTGTATGCATCAGCTCCAAATCATGTCTTTGGTCAAATGTTGGGTCGCCCGGCTCCCATGCTTTGGTACCTTACGTTCCGCTATATCGGCTAAGGCAGCGGTGGGAGAACTACTGCGATTGTGTCCCGGTTCTTCCGGACGAGCACCTCAGTAGAGAAAGCCAAAAACTGACTGTCATGATAAGGCGAGAGACTGGTCGCTATTCGAGAGGTCTCAAGTCCTTAAAGACTTTTTCCGCTTCGGGCGAGGAGTCGACCTTGTCCGGCTTAGGCGTGTATAGCGCCCCAAATTCGGCCCTCCGAATAACAGGGGCTTTGCCAAAAATTTAAAATCATAGACTTCTATGGCTAAGT
Organism: Triticum dicoccoides; assembly: GCF_002162155.2. Taxonomy (NCBI): domain Eukaryota; kingdom Viridiplantae; phylum Streptophyta; class Magnoliopsida; order Poales; family Poaceae; genus Triticum; species Triticum dicoccoides. Next base: position 412,241,213 of record NC_041382.1, read on the forward strand.
GAGAGTGATAAAGCATTATAGTCTGATTGCCTGGTTCGTTGCGCTGAACACCTCCCTTGAAGGACCCAAAATTGGGGTAAAGAGTGTTCAGGTTTATCCCGAACACCCCAGTACTAGTTACATGGGGATAGAACCTGACGACTGGCCAACTCTCAGATTTTATAAACGGCCACACAGAAGGTAATATTTTAAATTAAGAAAGCGTCACATGGCGCAAACGAACGCGTTTCATATTACAGGATCACATGGGCATGTTCATTCAAAAATTACATCCTTGGCACACTCATCTGCCACTAAGCGGGAACCCTTCAGGACACTCTCATAGTAATTCTCGGGGCAGCGATGCTCCTTGGCCTCCGGTGGCCCCTCCTTCACCAGCTTCACGACGTCCAGCTTCGCCCAGTGCACCTTCGCCCGGGCAAAAGCCCTGCGTGCACCCTCGATGCAGACGGACCGCTTGATGACTTCAAGCCGTGGGAAGGCTTCCACAAGCCGCCTCACCAGACCGAAGTACCTGCTGGACAGGGGCTCGCCAGGCCACATCCGGACTATAAGGCCCCTCATGACCTGTTCGGCCGCCTTGTGAAGTTCGACCAACTGTTTCAGCTGGTCGCTCAAGGGCACGGGGTGTTCGGTCCCAGTATACTGAGACCAGAACAACTTCTCCGTTGAGCTCCCCTCCTCAGCCCGGTAAAACTCCGCGACATCCAGTACACTGCGGGGAAGATCTGCAAACATTCCTGGAGATCTCTGAACCCGGGTAAGAAAAAGGAAAGTCTCCTTCACGTGCTTGCTTTGCATAATGAATGCCTTACCCGCTGCTATCTTCTTCACCGCGTCAATCTCCTGGAGGGCCTTGTGGGCTTCGGCCTTGGCGCTTCGGACGCTTTCAAGCGCCTGCGCGATCTCGGACTCTCGCGTCTTAGAGTCAAGCTCCAAGGACTCGTGATTTTTGGCGAGAGCCTCGAGCTCTTGCTGCACCTCGCATACTCAGGCTTCTTGTTTCTCCCGTTCAATGCGTTCTTTGGCCGCTTTGTCTTCGGCCTTAGACAACGCCTTCCTCAGGGTCGCCACCTCGGCTATGGCCCCTGGCAAATCCATGATGATCCCATTACTTTACACCCAAACTTCTTTTTAACTACATAGACAAGGGTATTTCTTACCTTTGCTCTCTTCGAGCTGCCTCTTGGTAAGGACGAGCTCGTCCTCGGACCGCTTCAGGTCCTGCTTCAGCGCAGAGACCTCCGCAGTACGTGCGGCAGTGGCTAGGAGTGAAGCCTGGACATACACATAGCCCTAATCTAATTAGACTCCTGAGTCATCATTTGATCCTCTATTCGGCTTTTCTTCGCAAACGCCGAACAGAGCATCAGGGGCTACTATCTATGTGGTAGTATTTTCTTATATTTTGATTGCTTACCTCAAAGCCTGTTAGGAGGCTGGTGCAAGCTTCGGTCAGTCCGTTTTTGGCGGACTGAACCTTCTCGACCACCGCACTCATGATAGTGCGGTGCTCTTCTTCGATGGAAGCACTGCAAAGCGCTTCCATCAGGTTGTCCGGAGGCTCTGGTTGGACAGAGGACACCGACATGGATGGTTGGCCCCCCTTTGTCGATGTCAAAACCGGCAGATCTCGGGTAGGGGGTCCCGAACTGTGCATCTAGGCCGGATGGTAACAGGAGGCAGGGGACACGAAGTTTTACCCAGGTTCGGGCCCTCTCGATGGAGGTAAAACCCTACGTCCTGCTTGATTAATATTGATGATAGGGGTATTACAAGAGTTGATCTACCACGAGATCAGAGAGGCTAAACCCTAGAAGCTAGCCTATGGTATGATTGTTGATGTGTATGTTGTCCTACGGACTGAAACCCTCCGGTTTATATAGACACCGGAGAGGGTTAGGGTTACATAGAGTCAGTTACAATGGTAGGAGATCTGAACATCCGTATCGCCAAGCTTGCCTTCCACGCCAAGGAAAGTCCCTTCCGGACACGGGACAGAGTCTTCAATCTTGTATCTTCATAGTCCAGGAGTCCGGCTGAAGGCATAGTTCGGCTATCCGAACACCCCCTAATCCAGGACTCCCTCAGTAGCCCCTGAACCAGGCTTCAATGACGACGAGTCCGGCGCGCAAATTGTCTTCGGCATTGCAAGGCGGGTTCCTCCTCCAAGTACTTCATAGAAGATTTTGAACACAAAGATAGTGTCCGGCTCTACAAAATAAGTTTCCACATATTGCCATAGAGAGAATAATAATATTAACACAAATCTAATCTGCTGACGTATTCCGTGGTGCGACACGCCACGGCAAGCCTTTATCCATTTAATTATCCCACCTCAGCGTGTTATGCGAGGCGGTTTCCTTGGCACGTCTTGTTGAAGCAGAGATCGTGTCCCCTCATTTCGGGATTCTCATCAATACGGGCGTGGGTAACCCAACTGCGCCTTTGATTACGGCGCTTGGAGATAAGCAAGTTTTACCAGGCTGGTGGGGACACATAACCGCGTCCACCCATATAAGGGGATAAGGATCCACCTTTTCACCCACGCCTTCTTCCTCCTCTGCCTATCCATTCTTGCGCACTCGAGCTCCAACGCCCAAGTCCGCACTACCACCTCGACCTTCTCTAGTCATGTCCGGAGCGGGAGGCAAGTGGATGGTCTCCTCCGTCATGGAGGGACACATAAAAAAGCTGAGGAAGGCCGGATATCTGGCCAGCGACATCGCGCACCGACTCCCCGGAAAGGGGCAGCTCATCCCCACTCCTAGGCCCCATGAGAGGGTAGTATTTCTCCCCCATTTCCTCCGCAGACTGGGCTTCCCTCTGCACCCATTTGTCCGGGGCTCATGTTCTACTACGGTCTGGATTTCCACGACCTAGCCACGAACTTCGTCCTCAACATCTCGGCGTTTATCGTCGTGTGCGAGGCATTCCTCCGCATCCGCCCCCATTTCGGCCTATGGCTTAAGACTTTCAACGTCAAGCCAAAGGTGGTGCGCGGCAGCCAGGTGGAGTGCGGTGGCGCCATGGTTGGCAAGATGGCCAACGTCCTGTGGCTCGAGGGCTCCTTTGTGGAGACCCTGAAGGGGTGGCAATCACGATGGTTTTACATCACCGAGCCGTGCGACCCCGAATGGGTCGCAGCCCCCGAGTTTGAGTCCGGACCCCCTACGCGGCTCACCCCCTGGAAGGAGACTGGCCTGTCGTGGGGTAAAAAGGAGAGCTGACCGGACTCCAAACATGCATCCAAACCCTGGTGGACAAGAAGCTCAAGCTTGTCAACGTAGTCCAGGTTATGCTCATCTGCCTGATCCTCCCGTGTCAACGACGGGCCTTCAACCTGTGGGAGTTCGACCCAGCGCATCATCAAACTCTAAACAGGCTCTTTGACACGACGTATGAAGATTCCTGGAGGATGCTTTTCAAGGGCGCCGAGGCTCCCGCATCCGCTGCCGAGGATCGCGGATTCAGTACTCAGCATCACGCTCATGCGGTAAGCTGTTTTTGTCTTTTTACAGGGTATCAGTTTTTCATAGTTTGACTCTATGCGGGATCTGAGTTCCCTTATCTTTGATAGGATTGGGTGGTGACGTCCGGACAGATCAACTGTCTGGATCCTCTGCCCGAAGGCCCAGTGGACGCTCGCTTAGCGAAGCTGCTGGTCCCGGCGCCCTATGTGGTGCCGGAGAAGAAGGCCACGAAAAGGGCCACGGGGACTCGAAAGAGTGCCCGGCGCCAGGAGGTGTCGGATTCATCATCCAGCGGTCCCAAAGCGCCTTCCTCTCGTGAAGACAAGGAGGAAGAAGAAGAGACCTCTCCCCCTCCAGCGGGAGGAGAGAAGAAAAGGAAGGCCGCCCTCTCTGAGGAGGCCGGAGGGTCCAAGAAGGGGAAAACCCTTCCTCCAGACTGCTCCACCGACACCGACGCCGACGAAGAGGAGTGGCAGCCCAGGGCCAAGCCCTTGGCGAAATCGTAAGTGTCCGGATACCGGAGTAATTCATAGTATTCGTTTTTTGCACAACTTTTCCTTTTGTCGAATACGTTTATGCAGCCCACCCAAAGATCGGCTCGACGCGTCGTCGAGCGGCTCACTGGACTCGTTAGAGGTGAACTCGCTTCCGACGGCTTCCTCCCCCCGTCCTACGGGCGACACCGAAGTGTTGTCCCAACAGGTTCCAAGCAGGGAGGAGGTGGTCCTGGAGGCACCGCAAGGCGACCTCCCGGACTCCAGGAGTAAAGGGGAGGAAACCCCGAGGCCTCCAAGTCCGGCTTAAGGCCGGACACAACTCCGGAATCTTCAAAGGTTCCAGAGTCCGGCGGGCGACCTCCTTCCAAGAGGAGCAAGCCTACCATGCCGGTGACCTCCGTCCAACCGGAGGCGCCAGACAATATGTTGGAGGCGCTCCAAGGTGCCTCCATCGATGAGGGGCACCGCACTATTATGAGTGCGGTGATCCAGAAGGTTCATTCCGCCAAAAGCGGACTGACTGAAGCTTGTACAAGCCTTTTAATAGGCTTTGAGGTAAGTAAAGAATGGGTAAATAATAGTACCGCATAGACAGTAGCCCCTGATGCTCTATTGGGTGTTCAGGAAGAAAAGCCGAATAGAGGATCAAAGAATTCGCAGGAGTCTAACAAAAGGAGTCAATATGCGTATGCAGGCTTCCCTGCTAGCGTCCGCCGCACTGACTGCAGAAGTGGACGTGCTGAAGCAGAGCCTCGAGAAGTCCGAGCAAGAGCTCGGGCGTGCCAAGAAGCAGCTCGAGGAGAAGGAAGGTAAGAAATACCCTTTTTGAAAAAAAGGTGCAATTGCGAAAAATGACAGGATTATCGTGGCTATCGTAGGGGCCATGTCTGAGGTGGCGACCCTTAAGCAAGCGCTGGACGAGGCCGAGAAGAATTCGGCCTTGGAGTGCACCGAGCGGGCGAAGTATGAGGCCGAGGTTGGCAAGGTGCGGCAAGAGCTTCAGGCTCTCATGGAAAAACATGAGAGTTTGGAGCATGACTCGAGACGCAAGCGTCCGAGCTTGCGGTGGCTATTGAAAATGCCAAATCTGCCAAGGCCGAATCCCAGAAGACCCTCCAAGAGTTGGATGAGGTGAAGAAGATAGCGGCGGGTAAGGCATTTTTTATGGAAAGTAAACATATAAACGTGAGTTACTTGATACTTACCCAAATCTGGAGCTCTCCAGGGGCATTTGCAGATCTTCCCCGAAGTGTATCCGATGCCGCCGCATTCTATCGAGCTGAGGAGGGCAGCTCGACGGAGAAGGTGTTCTAGTCTCAGTACGCTGAGGCCGGACACCCCGTGCCCCTGAGCGACCAGATGAAGCAACTGGTCGAGCTCCACAAGGCGGCCGAACAGGCCATGAAGGGCCTCCTAGTTCGGCTGTGGCCTGGAGAGGCCCTGCCTGGGAGCTATTTCGGGCTGGTGCGGCGGCTGGTGGAGGCCTGTCCAAGGCTTGAAGACATCAAGCGCTCCATCTGCGTTGAAGGTGCCCGTAGGGCCCTTGCCCATGCTAAGTGCACTGGGGCAAGCTGGATGCGGAGAAGCTTGTGAAGGACGGGCCACCGCCGGGGAAAGAGCATCGCAAGCCCGAGAATTATTATAAGGATGTTCTGAAGGGTGCCCGCCTTGTTGCGGATGAATGTACCAAGGATGTATTTTTTGAGTAAAACCCACTTGTGTTATCCTGTGCGCTGAAAACTTGTTCATATGCGCTAAGCAATGCTGCTTGAATTTAAAATATTACCTTATGTGCGGCTGTTTATCAATACTGAGAGATGGCAAGTCGTCGGCTTCTGCCCCCTTGCCGCTAGTGCTGGGGTGTTCGGGGATAAACCTGGGCGCTCTTTTTCCCATATTTGTGTCTTTCGAGGGAGGCGCTCAGCCCAACGAACGAGGCAATCGGACTATAATGCGTGAACACTCTCACTTAGCCATAGAATTCTATAATTTTAAATTTCGGCGAAGCCCCTAGTATTCGGAAGACCGAGTTCGGGGCGCTATCCATGCCTTGGCCGGACAGAGCCGACTCCTCTCCCTAAGCGGCATAAGTCTTTAAGGACTCGAAAAGACCTCTCGAACAGCGACCAGCTCTCGCCTCACCATGACGGTCAGTTTTAGCTTTCTCCACTAAGGTGCTCGACCCAGCTCAACTGGGGCACAATCGCAGTGGTTCTCCTAGTGCTACCTTAGCCGATATAGCGGAACGTAAGGCACCAAAACATAGGAGCCGGGCAAACCCAACTATTAACCCAAGACATGATTCGGAGCCGATGCATATAATGATATAAGTTCGGGGTGCCGCACTTGTTAAAGTGTTCGGACTTCTTACACCATGTTGAGGGGTACTGAAGCCCCTGGCGTATTTTGGCCGTACCAAAGTGTACGGGTGCAACATGTCATTAAGGAACATATATATATAAAAGGTACTGCAAAAAAAGGGCAAAAGCTATGCATTGTTCACTAAAATAACTGCGATCAAAGCAGAACGATACAAGTAATGCGATAAATGAAAAGTTGGACTATTTAACATGTCTGTTCCAGTGGTAAGCTGCGGAATAGTATGCGGAACAGGTATACTGCTCATGATAGAGACCACCTGGGATTTCCATAATGCGGCATGGCTTGTCTGCTTCTCTGGTTCTTGCATCGTTTTGTGCGGCAGTTGAACTGCCGAACAGGCCTTCCGAAGAGTAGAGTCCTAAAAGTAAGAGAAAAGTAAAAAATCGGCAGCCCCTGGTGCCAGTTTAAGCCGTGTTTTGGGCATGCCGTGGTGGTGCCCCCCCTATGCCCATGGTATTTCTAGAGCTTAGTTATGTACGCGAAGTACTGGCGTCGCCTTTTTGCGGGGGTTGGGGTTGGGGCCGCATTGCTACGCCTGCTCGGAACGTGCCAGGTGGTCTTGTTGTAGGTTACTCCGGGCGCGCTTGATTGTGTCCGGACGTTTAATGGCCGGACTGGAGAACTACCTGGAGAGGCTGCTTTGTACTTCCGCTGCAAGGGCCGCCGTGTGCTCCTCCGTTCGGAGGGAGCATTCGGTGTTTCCATTGACCGTAATTACTCCTCGAGGGCCTGGCATCTTGAGCTTAAGGTATGCGTAGTGCGGGACCGCATTGAACTTGGCGAATGCGGTTTGCCCGAGCAGTGCATGGTAACCACTGCGGAACAGGACTATGTCGAAGATTAACTCCTCGCTTCGGAAATTATCCGGAGATCCGAAGACCACTTCAAGTGTGACTGAGCCTGTGCAGCTGGCCTCTACACTTGGTATTACGCCTTTAAAGGTCGTTTTGGTGGGCTTAATCCTCGAGGGATCTATGCCCATTTTCCGCACTGTATCCTGGTAAAGCAGGTTCAGGCTACTGCCGCCGTCCATAAGGACTCTAGTGAGATGAAATCCGTCAATAATTGGTTCGAGAACCAATGCGGCAAATCCGCCGTGACGGATGCTAGTGGGGTGGTCTCTTCGATCAAAGGTGATCGGGCAGGAGGACCATGGGTTGAACTTTGGGGCGACTGGCTCTACTGCGTATACGTCCCTTAACGCACGCTTCCGCTCCCTTTTGGGGACGTGGGTGGCGTATATCATGTTCGCCATCCGCACTTGTGGGGGAAAACCCTTCTGTCCATTGTTGTTCGGCGGCCAGGGCTCCTCATCATCATCGCTATGCAACCCCTAGTCTTCACTGTCGGCACTTAATCTGCCTGCCTGCTTGAACACCCAACAGTCCCTTTTGGTGTGATTGGCCGGCTTTTCGGGGGTGCCATGTATTTGGCACAAGCGGTCGAGTATTCGGTCCAAGCTGGACGGACCCCTAGGATTCCTTTTGAATGACTTTTTCCGCTGACCGGATTTAGAGCCTCTGAATCCGGCATTAACTTCCGTATCCTTAGCATTGTCGCCGTTGATGCGGCGCTTTTGTTGGTTGCGACGTGACCTGCCACTAATGTCCCTGGTGCCCGAACGACCAGGGTTCTTGGTCATATTGTTGCTACGAGCAAGCCAGCTGTCTTCTCCCGCCCAAAAGCGGGTCATGAGTGTCGTGAGTGCTGCCAAAGATTTCGGCTTCTCCTGTCCTAGGTGCCGGGCAAGCCACTCGTCATGGATATTATGCTTGAAGGCTGCTATGGCCTCTGCGTCCGGACAGTCGAGTATTTGATCTTTCTTTGTTAGGAACCGTGTCCAGAATTGCCTGGCCGATTCATCTCGCTGCTGAATTACGTGGCTTAGGTCGTCAGCGTCTGGGGGTCGCACATAAGTGCCCTAGAAATTGTCGAGGAATGCGGCTTCTAGGTCCTCCCAATAGCTAATTGACCCTGTTGGCAGGCTGTTGAGCCACTGCCGGGCTGGTTCTTTAAGCTTGAGTGGGAGGTATTTGATGGCGTGGAAATCATCGCCGCGGGCCATGTGGATATGAAGGAGATAATCCTTGATCCATACCGCGGGATCTGTTGAGCCATCATATGATTCGATGTTTACGGGTTTGAAACCCTCGGGGATTTGATGATCCATTATTCCGTCTATGAAGCACAATGGGTGTGCGGCTCCTCTGTACTGGGCGATATCATGACGTAGCTCCAATGAGCTTTGTCTACTATGTTCGGCCCTGCCGAATTTGTGGCCGGCGTGACGGTTATCGTCTCGAGCCATGGGGTGCCTACGCGATCCGTCGATCGATCTTGTTTGCCTTGCCTTGTCCTCCAACATGTCTCGTAAGTCCGGCGCATATTCTCGTGCCTTGGTACGGGGTGCGGCTTGGGTGGAGGGCCATGAGGCCCCTCTGTCACGGCCATGAGGTGGCCTGTCGGCCGCGTCGAGTGCTTCCTCCTTTAATCAGGGTAGCAACCTGCGCTTCGGGTAGCACTTGGAGGGGCGTTCGGGTTTATGCTCTTCGGCCGCAAGGACTTCAGTACATCTATCGACTAGCCGATCTTGATCAGCTTTAAGTTGTTGCTGTTTTTTCTTGAGGCTTCTTGCCGTGGCCATAAGCCTGCGTTGAAAACGCTCTTGTTAGACGGGATCCTCTGGCACGGCGAATTCGTCGTCGTCGAGGCTTGCCTCGTCTTCGGAGGGAGGCATACAATTATCATCCTCGACCTCTCTGTCGGCCGCTCTCTCATGAGGGCTGGTTTCTCCATCCTCCTGTGCTAAATCTTGCTCGGGGGGATGTTCTTCGGCGCTTTCCAGGGTATTATTATCTCCCGTGCTGGAATCGCTGTTTTTGTGTTGGCGGGATTTTGAGCGGCGCCGCTGACGCCGGCGCTTTTGCTGTTTCTTGGAGGGGTCATCCTCCGTCGTTCCATCGCCCTCTCCCTCTTTTGGGGTGTCCACCATGTATATGTCATATGACGAGGTGGCTTTCCAGGGCCTAGTGGGTGCTGGTTCTTCATCATCTCCTTCATCGGCGTCCATACCATCGATGTCGTCGGAGTTGAAGTCGAGCATGTCGGTTAAATCGTCGACAATGGCTACCAAGTGGGTGGTGGGTGGGCTTTGAATTTCTTCATCGTCCGAATCCCAACCTTGCTGACCATAGTCCGGCTAGGGCTCTCCTGATGAAGGGAGAGACTTCAGTGACTTCAGGATATCGTCGAAAGGCGAGTGCTGAAAGATGTCCGCGGCCATGAACTCCATGATCGGCGCCCAATCGGATTCGCTTGGCAGGGGCGCGGAGAGTTCGGAGTCCGGAGAAGAATCCCGCTCCATGGAGTCACGAGTCTTGCAGAGTACGGGGCTGGTGTTCGGCTCAACCGCCATTGGGATCACAGCCCCCGAGGTGGCGTCCAACCGCCCATCCTTGATCGGCGCGGTCGGCTCCAAACTAGGGGTCAGAGCCGATGCGGGTGCGGCCTCTAGGGCACTGTTCGGCGGCAGAGCTAGATCATGCTCGTCGTGACAGTGCGGCGCGCTCGGTAGTGGTTCGAATCCGCCGAAGATCAACTCCCCGCGGATGTCGGCCGTGTAGTTTAAACTTCCGAATCTAACCTGACGGCCAGGGGCGTAGCTTTCGATCTGCTCTAGATGGCCGAGTGAATCAGCCCGCAGTGCGAAGCCGCCAAATACGAAGATCTGTCCGGGGAGGAAGGTCTCACCCTGGACTGCATCGCCATTGATGATCGTAGGAGCCATCAGGCCTGACAGCGACGATATAGAGGAGCTCTCAATGAAAGCACCAATGTCGGTGTCAAAACCGGCGGATCTCGGGTAGGGGGTCCCGAACTGTGCGTCTAGGCCGGATGGTAACAGGAGGCAGGGGACACGAAATTTTACCCAGGTTCGGGCCCTCTCGATGGAGGTAAAACCCTACGTCCTGCTTGATTAATATTGATGATAGGGGTATTACAAGAGTTGATCTACCACGAGATCAGAGAGGCTAAACCCTAGAAGCTAGCCTATGGTATGATTGTTGATGTGTATGTTGTCCTACGGACTAAAACCCTCCGGTTTATATAGACACCGGAGAGGGTTAGGGTTACATAGAGTCGGTTACAATGATAGGAGATCTGAACATCCGTATCACCAAGCTTGCCTTCCACGCCAAGGAAAGTCCCTTCCAGACACGGGGCGGAGTCTTCAATCTTGTATCTTCATAGTCCAGGAGTCCGACTGAAGGCATAGTTCGGCTATCCGAACAACCCCTAATCCAGGACTCCCTCACCCCCTTTACGGGCACCGCCTGCCGGAGTCCGGAACCATCGAAGGTTTCGGTGTCCGGCTGGGGCCCAAACTCGAAGCCCGTAGGAGCCTCGCTCCCTTGGTACCGAGGGTCCGGGAAGTCGTCGCGAGGCGCCCCCAGGACCACCTCCCCTTGGCTCGGTGCCTTTTGAGACAACACCTCGGCGTTGTCCGTAGGGCGAGGGGTGGAAGCGGTCGGAAGAGAACCGCTGTTCATATCCGACGAGTCCAAAGAGCCGCTCGACGAGGGTATATCGAGATGAGCTCGGGACGGACTGCATCGGCATGAGGAGAGGCAATACAATAAAACATACTATGAAGTACTATGGTGTCCGGACACTTACGACTTCGCCAGGGGCTTGTCGCTGGGTAGCCACTCGTCGCCGCTGTCAGCGGCCGTTGTGGCACAGTCCGGAGGGAGGGTCCTTCCCTTCTTGGACCCTTCAGCCTCCCCGGATGGGTCGGCCTTCCTTTTCTTGTCTCCCCTAGCTAGGGGGAGAACTTTTCTCCTGCTCCTCGTTTCCATGGGAGGAGTCCGCGTCGGAGTCGTCGGACGAGGAGTCCGATACAACCTTGCGTCGGAGACCCTTTTGGGTCCCCGTGTCCTTCTTCTTGGCCTTCTTTGCCGGCACCTCGTAAGGTACCGAAGTCAGCATCTTCGTTAGAAGAGCGTCTGCAGGATCTTCGGGCAGGGGGGCTGGACAATCAAGCTGCTCCGCTGTCTCTATCTAGTCCTGTTAATGACATTGAAGCTTAGATCCAGCACATAACTAAACCGGGGCAAATAAATACCCTAAGAGATATAAAAGCCTACCGGATTGGCGCGACGCTTTGCGCTGAGTCCGCAGTCCTCGGTGAGGGAGGGAGGAATCTCGGCACTCTTGAACAACACCCTCCAGACATCCTCGTGCGTCGTGTCGTAGAGCTCTCCCAGCGTCTGGTGCTTGGCCGAGTCGAACTCCCACAAAACAAATGCCCGTCGTTGACACAGAAGGATCCGACGGAAGAGCATAACCTGGACCACGTTGACAAGCTTGATTTTCTTGTTCTTCATGTTCTGGATGCAGGTCTGGAGTCCGGTCAGCTCTACCGAAGAACCCCAGGACAGGCCCTTCTTTTTCCAGGAGGTGAGCCACGTGGGGATTCCAGATCGAAATTTGGGGGCCGCCACCCAGTTGGAGTCGCGCGGCTCGGTGATGTAGAACCACCCCGATTGCCACCCCTTTATGGTATCCACATAGGTGCCCTCAAGCCAGGTGACATTAGGCATCTTGCCCACCATGGCGCCTCCGCACTCTGATTGCTGGCCGCCCACCACCTTCGGTTTGACATTGAAGGTTTTCAGCCATAGGTCAAAGTGGGGCCTGATGCGGAGGAAGGCCTCGCACACGACAATAAACGCCGAGATGTTGAGGATGAAGTTGGGGGCCAGATCATGAAAATCCAGCCCATAGTAGAACATGAGCCCGCGGACAAACGGGTGGAGAGGAAATCCTAGTCCGCGGACAAAATGGGTAAGAAAAACTACCCTCTCATGGGTTTCAGGCATTGGGACCATCTGCCCCGCATTTGGCAGCCGGTGTGCGATATCCGCAGCCAGGTATCCGGCTTCCCATAACTTTTTGATGTTCTCCTCCATGACGGTGGAGACCATCCACTTGCCTCCTGCTCTGGACATGCTTGGAGTGGTTTGAGAAGAAGAACGCGAGCATGGGCGCTAGAGCTTGAGTGTGCGGGAATGGGTAAGCGAGAAGGAAGAAGGCATGGGTGAAAAAAGTAAATCTTTGTCCCTTTATAAGGGCAGAAGAGGCGATGTGTCTCCCCACTTGCCTGGTAAAACCGCATGTTCCCCAGGCACTGTAATTGATGGCGCGGTTGGGTTACCCACGTCCGTATTGATGAGAATCCCGTGATAAGGGGAACACGATCTCTGCTTTGACAAAACATGTCAAGAAAACCGGCTCGCGATATGTGCGGAGCTGGTTGAGAAAAGCGGTTCGAATAATAACCGGGCCATGGCGTGATGTCATGCTGTCAAGACATGTCAACAGATTAGATTTATGGAAATAGTATTCTCTCTGTGGTGGCATGTGGAACTTATTTTGCAGGGTCGTACACTATCCTTATATTCAAACTCTTCAATGGTGTATTCGGAGAAGGAACCCGCCTTGCAATGCCGAAGACAACACTGCGCGCCGGACTCATCGTCATTGAAGCCTGGTTCAGGGGCTACTGAGGGAGTCCTGGATTAGGGGGTCTCCAGACAGCCGGACTATATCCTTTGGCCGACTGTTGGACTATGAAGATACGAGATTGAAGACTTCGTCCCATGTCCGGATGGGACTCTACTTGGCGTGGAAGGCAAGCTAGGTAAAATGGATATGTATATCTCCTCCTTTGTAACCGACCTTGTGTAATCCTAGCCCCCTCTGGTGCCTATATAATCCGGGGGGTTTTAGTCCATAGGACAACAGACAATCATACCATAGGCTAGCTTCTAGGGTTTAGCCTCTTTGATCTCGTGGTAGATCAACTCTTGTAATACTCATATCATCAAGAACAATCAAGCAGGACGTAGGGTATTACCTCCATCAAGAGGGCCCGAACCTGGGTAAACATCATGTCCCCTACCTCCTGTTGCCATCCGCCTTAGACGCATAGTTCGGGGCCCCCTACCCGAGATCCACTGGTTTTGACACCGACATTGGGTCCGGGACAGCTTTCGGGCGCGCGCGCGAGGAGGGTCGCGGGCTGACGAGAAAGGTTGGGTAGGGCCTGGCGGTGAGTGGTAGTGGGCTGTGCAGAAAGCCTAGGGCTGAGAGAAGAGAAGAGAGAGACCCGACAACTGTTTCCATAGACCGAAAACGTCCGACGATTTGACCGACTATATTGTCGCTATAGTTTAATGGTTGGGCTAACAAACGAACTCCGAATGCGATGAAATTTGGCAGGCGGCCAAGCTACACTATAACAACACTGCATGCCAACTTTCAACCCATTTCGGGAACATTTTCTGGCCACTTATAAAAATAATATTTCGGACATGCCATGGGAGCGTGCGAGTGTGTCTGGGCTCAGAAAAGACAACGGAAAGAACGGGCGAAATCCGGACGGATGCAAGTTTTGGAAACATGATGATGCAATGCACTTGATGACATGGCAAGATGCGACATGCAAGCAAAAGACAAGGCAACAACAACGAATAACTGGAAGACACCTGGCGCAACGGTCTCGGGGCGTTACAGCCGGGCAACCAACTATTGACCAAAGACATGATTCGGAGCCAATGCATATAATGCTAAATTTGGGGTGCCGAACTGTGTTGTAGAAAGTGTTCGGACTTTGTTGTCGTATTATGGGTCGCGATGAAGCCCCTGGCAGGTTAAAGCGTACCAAAGTGTGCGGTCGCAACTTTGAGAAAATCCTCAAAGAAAAAGGAAAAATAAAAGGATAGTAAGCCAGTGCCGCAGAAGTTGGGCCGCAAACTATTTCCGTTATAGTTTGATTAATACATCAAAGTGTATTCGTACAAGTGGTGCAATAAGAAACCGGGCTATTTAACATGGCCTAAGCAAGGGACAACTGCGTGTGGGTCCTGAAGGCAGCTAGAGTGATCGTTAAAGAGACCATCTAGGGATGCCCTTGTACGCTAGTGCTTCTTGCCATCTTGGTGTATCCGTCCTACCGAGAGGACTGATGATCAGGTCGTCAGAAGAAACCTGCGGGAAAAGGGACCTAAAAAGGAAAAAAATGGAAAGTATGTGTGTCCAGGAGCGGTCAAGCCGTATTATGGATCGCAATATAGTTATGCCTCCATCTATGCCCATGGTATTTTGAGTGTGTAGTTATGTACGCGTGGTACGAATGCTGCTTCTTGGGTGGGATGGGGACGGAGACCGAGTTCCTAGTCGAGCTCTTGACGAGCTAGGTTGTCCTGCTGCAGAGTAGTCCAGACTCGTTTGACAGTGTCCGAGAGTTTGGCCGGCGAATTAAGGTTCTGCTTGAAGAGGCCGCTCCGTACTTCTGCTACTAACGCGGCGGTGTGTTCCTCGGTACAGAGGGAGCGTTCCGTGTTCCCATTGACTGTTATGATGCTGGGTGTGCCAGGCATCTTGAGCTTAAGATAAGCATAGTGTGGCACCGCGTTGAAGCGTGCAAATGCGGTTCGTCCGAGCAGTGCGTGATAGCCGCTCCGAAAGGGGACGATATCGAAGATCAGCTCTTCGCTTCAGAAATTGTCCGGAGATCTGAAGACAACCTCTAGTGTGATTGAGCCCGTACAGCGGGCCTCTACACCTGGTATGACTCCTTTAAAGGTAGTTTTTGTGGGCTTAATTGTTGATGGATTAATGCTCATTTTGCATGCTGTATCCTAATAGAGCAGGTTTAGGCTGCTACCACCATCCATGAGGACTCGCGTGAGGTGAAATCCATCAATGATTGGGTTGAGGACCAGTGCGGCTGAACCGTCATGACGAATACGGGTCGGATGGTCCTTGCGATCAAAAGTTAACGGGCAGGAAGACCATGGGTTGAACTTTGGGGCGACTGGCTCCATCGCATAGACGTCCCTGAGCGCACGCTTGCATTCTCTCTTGGGGATGTGGGTAGCGTATATCATATTTACCGTTTTAACTTGGGGGGGGACTTCTTATGTCCCCCTGTGTTCGTTGGCCGGGGCTCCTCGTCATTGTCTTTGCTTTGCGATCCCTTCTCCTTGTTCTTGGCATTTAACTTGTTGGCCTATTTAAAAACCCAACAGTCTCTGTTGTTGTGATTGGCTGGTTTTTCAGGAGTGCCGTGTATCTGGCATGGGCGATCGAGTATGCGGTCCAAGCTGGATGGGCCCAAATTGTTCCTTTTGAACGGCTTCTTCCGCTAGCCGGACTTGCAGCCGTTGAATCCGGTGTTGACCGCCGTGTCGTCGGTATTGTCACCGTTGTTTCGACGCTTGTGTCTGTTGCGTCGGGGCTTGTTGTTGCTCTTTTTGTCTTCCGCAGTGCCAGGTTCTCTTGCCCTGTTATTGCTACGAGCTAGCCAGCTATCTTCGCCCGCGCAAAAGCGGGTCATGAGTGCCGTAAGGGCTGCCATGGACTTTGGCTTCTCTTGGCTGAGGTGTCGGGCGAGCCATTTGTCCCGGATGTTGTGTATGAAGGCCGCCAAGGCTTCGGCATCCGGACAGTCAATGATCTGGTTCTTTTTAGTTAAGAACCTAGTCTAGAGTTTCCTGGCCGACTCTAGGGCTGTTGAATTATGTGACTTAAGTCATCAACATCTGGAGGTCGAACATATGTACCTTGGAAGTTGTCAAGGAAGGCTTCTTCCAAGTCCTCCCAGCTGTAAATGGAATTTTTGGGCAGGCTGTTCAGCCAGTGCCGGGCTGGCCCTTTGAGTTTTAGGGGGAGGTATTTAATGGCATGAAGGTCATCGCTGCGGGCCATATGAATATGGAGAATGAAGTCTTCAATCCATACCGCGGGGTCTGTGGTTCCATCATATGATTCGATATTCATGGGTTTGGACCCTTCTAGGAATTCATGTTCCATGACTTCATCAGTGAAGCCGAGAGGGTGTGCGGCGCCTCTATATCGGGCCAGTTCGTGACGTAGTTCGGATGGAGTCCGTCTGCGGCTTTCGGGTCGGACGTATTTGTACTGTCCATGTTTGGCTTGATAGTCGTGGTCGTGCGTCGAGGCATGCCCCCTGATCCGTAGATCGATCTAGCCGGACCTGTTTTATTCTTCAGGCCCTGCCGAAGAACATATGTGTACCGGTGAGCAGTTTTGTCTCTGCCTTTACGGTGAGGTAAGGCGGGCTGGTGTTTGGCTTGTGTTTCCACTTTGTCCCGACCATGTGGCAGTCGGTCAGCCACATTCTGCGCTGATGGCACAGGCTCCAGCGCCTCGTCATCGAATTGAGGTAGTAATTGGCGCTTCGGTTAACTTTTGAGTGGTCGCTTGAGGCTGTATTCCTCGGCTTCCAGGACGTTAGTCCATCTGTCATTTAGCAAGTCTTAATCAGCTTGAAGCTATTGCTGCTTCTTTTTAGGCTCCTTGCAGTGGCTATTAGCTGGCGCTTGAAGCGCTCCTGCTCAAGAGGTTCCTCAGGCACGATAAAATCCTTAGTGCCGAGGCTCACCTCATCCTCGGAGAGCGGAAGATAATTACTGTCCTCCGAGTCTTCATGCGTGGCATGTTCACCAGGGCTAACTTGCTCGTCTTCATGTTCATTTTGTTCGGCAGTTGCCTCAACAGGGTCTTCATTGTCTTCGGCACCGTCCGGAGTGTTATCTTCTCCTGTGTCGGTGTTGCTGTCTTTTCTGCAGCGTGACTTAGAGCGGCGCCGCTGACGCCGACGCTTTGGTTGTATCTCGGGAGGTTTATCCTCAACCGGATCTTCCTTGTCATAGCCGTTATTCTCTTTTGGTGCATCCACCATGTATACGTCATACGAGGAAGTGGCCTTCCAGCGTCTGGTAAATGGCAGGTTTTGGGCCTCTTCTTCTCCGGCATCATCGTCCATACCATCGATGTCCTGGGAGCCATAATCGAGCATGTCAGTTAATTCATCGACAGTGGCTATTAAGTGGGCGGGGGGTGGGAAGCAAAATTCTCCGTCATCAGCCTCCAGTTCAAACCGGATATAATTCGGTTGTGAGTCCCCCGCTAGGGAGAGTGTTTTTAATGAGTTTAGCACGTCACCTAAAGGTGAGTGCCGGAAGATGTCCGCGGAGCTGAATTCAACGATCGACGCCTGATCAAGCTCGTCGTGCATGGACGCACATGCCTTGGAACCTGTAGCCGGAAACGTGTCTGAGGTTCTGGCAACACAGATCTCACTTGATGTTGGGTCTTGAAAGTGCAACTATCCCTAGGTGGTTTTGGTAATTCATAACAACATATAGCTCATTGAGCTAATGCTATTCCAAGATGATTATTTCAGGAAAGCTCAATGATTGGCATGGCATGGATGTGAAAGTGGAACCCTCAAAATGCTAAGGACAAAGGATTGGCTCAAGCTCAAAAGCTCAAGACTCTTCATTTTATATTTTAGTGATCCAAGATCACATTGAGTCCATAGGAAAAGCCAATACTATCAAGGAGGGATGAGGTGTTGCTTAATGAGCCTCTTGCTTCATGTGCTTAGTGATATGCTCCAAAACCCTCAACTACTTTCCCATATCCACATATGACCTAAACCCTAAGCCAAACTCGGTCCTACCGATTCTTCCTATCCGGAGCCACCGAGTTTCACTTGTCATTAGCCACTGCCAAACCCTAGCAATTCGGTTCTACCGATAAGGATCTCGGTCTCACCGAGATGGGGTTGCAAACTCTCTGTTTCCCTTTCGTAACTTTTCGGTCTCACCGAAAGAGCGAATCGGTCCCACTGAGATTGCAATGTAAACTCAGTGTTTCCCCTTTGTAACTTTTCGGTCTCACCGAGTTCCACTCGGCCTCACCGAAAGAGCAAATCGGTCCCACCGAGTTTGCCTGACCAACTCTCTGGTTAGCTAATTACCAAATTCGGTCTCACCGAGTTTGTGTAATCGGTCTCACCGAGATTACGTTATGCCCAAACCCTAACCATATCGTCCCTACCGAGTTGCATGTCAGTCCCACCGAAAATCTCTAACGGTCACTAGGTTTACATTTTCGGTCCGACCGAGTTTGTTGATTCGGTCCCACCGAGATTGGAAAACTGTGTGTAACGGTTGGATTTTGTGTGGAGGCTATATATACCCCTCCACCTCCTCTTCATTCGGAGAGAGAGCAATCAGAACACACACACCATTCCAACTCATATGTTCTGAGAGAGAACCACCTACTCATGTGTTGAGACCAAGATATTCCATTCCTACCATATGAATCTTGATCTCTAGCCTTCCCAAGTTGCTTTCCACTCAAATCTTCTTTCCACTAAATCCAAATCCTATGAGAGAGAGTTGAGTTTTGGGGAGACTATCATTTGAAGCACAAGAGCAAGGAGTTCATTACCTACACACCATTTGTTACTTCTTGGAGAGTGGTGTCTCCTAGATTGGCTAGGTGTCACTTGGGAGCCTCCGACCAGATTGTGGAGTTGAACCAAGGAGTTTGCAAGGGCAAGGAGATCGCCTACTTCGTGAAGATCTACCGCTAGTGAGGCAAGTCCTGTGTGGGCGATGTCCATGGTGGGATAGACAAGGTTGCTTCTTCATGGACCCTTTGTGGGTGGTTGCTTCTTCGTGGACCCTTCGTGGGTGGAGCCCTGTGTGGACTCGCGCAATCATTACCCTTGGGTGGAGCCCTGTGTGGACTCGCGCAACCGTTACCCTTCGTGGGTTGAAGTCTCCATCAACGTGGATGTAGGATAGCACCACCTATCCGAACCACGGGAAAAACATCCGTGTCTCCAATTGCGTTTGAATTCTCCAAACCCTTCCCTTTACATTCTTGCAAGTTGCATGCTTTACTTTCCGCTGCCTATATACTCTTTGCATGCTTGCTTGAATCATGTGATGATTGCTTGACTTGTCCTAAATTAGCTAAAATCTGCCAAGAACTAAAATTGGGAAAAGGTTAAGTTTTTATTTGGTCAAGTAGTCTAATCACCCCCCTCTAGACATACTTTCGATCCTACAAGTGGTATCAGAGCTTTGGTCTCCATTTGCTTTGATCTCCATAGCTTTTGGTAGTCATAGCCTTGGTTTCACAACCTAGGAGAGTATGGCGTCTAGCGAGGGAAATTATCACCGTAGAGGTCCTTACTTTGATGGTACTAATTTTGCTAGTTGGAAGCATAAAATGAAAATGCATATTCTTGGACATAACCCCGCCGTTTGGGCTATTGTGTGTGTTGGTTTGCAAGGTGACTTCTTTGATGGGAGAGAACCAAACCGTGAAGCTACCGCGGATGAGTTGAAGATGTTGCAATACAATGCTCAAGCTTGTGATATTCTCTTCAATGGATTGTGCCCCGAAGAATTCAACAAAATCAGCCGTCTTGAGAATGCAAAGAAAATTTGGGACACTTTGATTGATATGCACGAAGGTACCGACTCCGTCAAGGAATCCAAGTTGGATGTGCTTCAAAGCCAACTTGACAAGTTCAAGATGAAGGATGGTGAAGGTGTCGCTGATATTTACTCTAGGCTTGCTCTCATCACAAATGAGATTGCCGGCTTAGGAAGTGAAGAGATGACCGATAGATTCATCATCAAGAAGATTCTAAGAGCCTTGGATGGAAAATATGATACCGTGTGCACATTGATCCAAATGATGCCCAATTACAAAGATCTCAAGCCAACGGAGGTGATTGGAAGAATTGTTGCTCATGAGATGTCACTTAAGGATAAAGAGGAACTTCACAACAAATCAAGTGGTGCCTATAAAGCCTCATGTGAAGCCCCTACATCATCAAGTGAGAAACAAGACTTCAATGAAGAATTGAGCTTAATGGTGAAGAACTTCAACAAGTTCTACAAGAGTAGAAGCAAAGATAGAAGCTTCAAGTCAAGGTCCTACAATGACAAAAGATCTTCTAGTCGAGAGCGGAACTGCTACAATTGTGGAAGACCCGGACACTATTCCAATGAGTGTACGGCTCCCTACAAGAGAAGAGAAGATTCTCCAAAAAGAAGAAGCAAAGGATCACCACCAAGAGAGAGAAGGAGTAGATATCATCGTTATGAACGAAGATACTCATGGAGAAGCAAGGATTTGGAAAGGAAGGAAAAATCATCAAGGAGCTATACCAGACGAAGACATCAAGCTCATGTTGGTGAATGGGTATCCGGCTCCGACTCCGACAGCCACTCCGAAAGAAGTTATCACTCCGACTCCGAAGATACTCAAGATGAAGGTGTTGCCGGTCTAGCACTTGTGTCAACCAACTCCTACGACATATTTGACTCACCAAATGAAGGAATTGGAAGATGCTTCATGGCCAAAGGTCCTAAGGTAACACACCCCGAGTATGTTGATTTCAATAGTGATGAAGATGACTTGTTAGGTGATGATTTGCTTATTGACAACTCTAGTGATGAATACTATGATGAAATGTCAATTAAACATGCTAATCAAGATAAAACGAATGACAATGATAAGGAGAAGATTGAGGCCCTAACTAAAGAACTAAACACTCTTAAGTTAGCTCATGAAACCATCTTCGAAGATCATCGAGAACTTTTAAGAGCTCATGAGAAATTACGCCTTGAGAAGCTCAATCTTGAGCAAGAGCATGAGTTCTTAAAAGCAATCAATGATGATCTCCGCAAGAAAAGTTCTTCTTACATTGCCAAGAGTTTACTCTTATCCACTTACATGCCTCAAGTCAAGTCTAGTAACAAAAAGGATTCTTCCTCTAGTAGTGACAATGATCATGTTAAATCCAATATTGTTGCTTCTAGTAGTTCTCTTGATTCCACTAATGATTCTCTTAGCCAAGTTACACTTGAGCAAGAAAATAGTTTATTGAAGGGAATTATAGAGAAAGGAGTGTACAAAAGCCTTGCCGGGAGTAAGCAATTCGAGGAAATTGTGCGCAAGCAAGGAATGCACCGGAAGAATCAAGGTGTTGGTTTTGAATGAAAGTTCAATGCCAATGGAGTTGAGTGGGAAGAAGATCAATACCCCAAGACAAAGTTTATTCCTCAACAAGAGAAGTATGATACTTCTTTCAAGGGGACACAAAGTCAAGATGATCTTCCACCCCAAGACTACAAGCAAAAAGGCAAGGACAAGCTTCAAGAGGAAATTGATGCATTTGAAGAAACTCCAAAGACCTTAGTCAAGTGGATTCCCAAGACTACTTCAAGTTCCACTTCATCAAGTACGACTACAACTCCAAGGATTCCCATCAAGATGGTGTGGATCCAAAAGAAGAAGAACTAGAGAGTTCTCGAGGGTGACTCCGCCAACATACTTCACTCTTATCATTTTGGCAAGAACAAGTGCAATCAACTTCCACATCTTGCACTAGTTCAAGGAGTCACAAACCCTCTTGTTGGTAAGACAAGGGACAAGGTAACCCAAAAGTTTTCATGGACGTCATCTTGTGTGTGCATCACTCTATGTCTATGGATATCCTTGTTTGTTCCTTGTGGGACTAACCCATGTAGGTATTGAAAGTGCAATTCACTCAAATGGATAGCTCCAAGAGATCTACATCAACATTGAGCATCCACATCTTCAATATCTACATGAAGTCATCATCGACAAAACCTAAGGTTAGTTCATCCCTCTTAGGGGGGATATCACATCTAGGGGGAGCTTTACTCTAAGACTTGAGCTAAAGCAACTCTAAAGATGTGAACACAACAATGCTTTATGTAAAAGTGGTAACCCCACTTGAGCTTAAACGATGAGTATGACCTATGATCAAGTGTTCTCACTTGACTCCTAAGTCAATATACTCATATATAGATGACCTAGTCATCGCAAATTGCTTGATAGATGCTAGAATTGGTTGTGCATGCCTTGTCACATATTTCATTTGCCATCTTATTGTGTGAGCATGCTGGATGCATATTTTACTCATTCGAGGACATTCACTTGTTGTTTTGATTGTTCGGCTTTATTTCTTTTTGCCAAGTGGATGGACAAGAATGCCTAAGAACCTCCTCTAGCTATCTATGCTTTTCTCGTCTCAAACTCTATTCATGCTGCATCACAAAATTTGATCAAGTCAGATTCGAACCACTCTGTGTGAGGAGTGCTCGGAGTCCCCGATTCGTCATAGACTTAAACTTCCAAAACTTCTTTATGATTCTCGGTCTGACCGATACTCCACTTTCGGTCCTACCGAGATCATTAAGTTGATCTAGGTTTTCGATCTCGGTGCAACCAATTTGAGCCTTTCGGTCACACCGAGTTTCAGTAACTGCTTGCAGTTATGAATCTCAGTGCCACCGAGTTGTTCCACTCGGTCACACCGACAGGGTCGGGCTATATATAGTCAAGGGCAAAATTTTGGAAATTTCTCCGAACCCCTTCGCCCGCGCGATAGCCTGCTCTGCCCTCGTGGTCTCCGGATCGTCTTCTCGCCACCAGTCGCCTCCAGTCGCTGGTCTCCGTTGCCGTCAACAGGAATCCTGCCCCGCCATTGCCGCCATAGCAAGTCCCCGCCGAACTAGGGTATGGACTTGATCTTTGTGCTATTCTCCAATCTGATTCCTAGCACATTGTGATCTTCATGATTCTTGCCACGATTGAAACACTCCTATCCAGTCAAAACGCTCATAGATTAGGTTTGATTCGAAAATTCTAGGTTTAGGTCTCCGCCGAAACCATCTCGGACCCACCGAGTTGAAAAACTCGGTCCCACCGATTTGGCTTATGCCATTGCACAAGTGAGACTCGGTTTGACCGAGAATTACTTATCGGTGTGACCGATTTTGGAACTCTATGAAACCCTAGCAGTCTCGGTGCCACCGAACTGTGACTCGGTCCTACCGAGTTCACTAGTTCAGGTTCCCAAACTGCTTCGGTATCACCGAGTTTGAAAATCGGTAGATCCGAGATGATTTCAGTGGGAAACGAAAACTAAGTTTTTGGATCATTCTTTTGCATAAATCTATGTATTTTGTGATGCTCATCCTTTCTACCTCATCTATAATCTGTTCACAGGGTCAGCAGTCAGTTTGCAGCATGTCTGATCAAAGTGATAGCCAAAACATGTCAGAGCAACAGGTGCATATGAGTGAGGGCACGAGTCCCTCAAGTTCTTCAGATGAGGGCGGCAGAAGCACCCCTAGCAACTTGCCAAAGGCTGCCACGAGACAGAGGAAGAAGAGGACTTCAGATTCCGAAGATGAGGACTATGTGGCAGAGGAACAGGCCACTTCCAAGAGAGTTGAGCCAGCTCAAGGCACAAAGCCAGGGCTGAAAATCAAAAGGCCAGCAGGCAGGCAGCCCATGTAAAAGGCAAGAGCCTCAACTGAGAAGCCCACTCCCCAAAAACCAGTTGCTGCAGAAGGCAAGAAGAGGAAGGAAAGGGTCAAGAAGACCGTAGCCAGAGTGCTAGGAAAAGCTTCCATCATGGAAGAGGAAGAGGAAGAAGAGGTAGCTGCACCAGAACCCAAGGCACCCAAGCTGATGGGTGATGCCATAAGGTCAGGGGCTACTGCATCTAAGCCCAAAGCTGCCTCCAAGCCAAAACCAAAGAGGAATACAAGGAGCATTCCTGCAGCTGAGAAGAACAAGGCCCCAGTGCCTGAGACTGTTGCAGAAGAAGAGGAAGAGAATGTCCTGAGAAAGCTAAAGCCTAAGATCCCAGACCACAACGATGCTCATCCTGTGGCTGAGGATATGAAGCTCAGGAGAGATTCAGGGCTGAGGAAGTGGAGAGAAGCAGACCCGTATGCTTCAAGGAGAAGGACTGCCGTGGACTACAGATTTCACACCAAGGAGCAGCAGGATTTTTATGAGACAGTACTGCTAGATAAGAAGCCCATTGTCTGTGATATGCGATGGGTTAATTGGCAATATATCAAGGACAATGAAGAGCACTATCCTGGAGTGCAAGATAGCTTCATAGCTTGTGGAGTAGCTGACTTTGTTGGGCAGAAGCTCACAAAGTGGAATGAGGAGCTTATAATGCAGTTCTACTCCACGGCACATTTTTATCCAGATGGGAGGATCACATGGATGTCTGAGGGTACGAGGTACCAATCCACTGTTGAGGAATGGGCAAAGTTAATTAATGCCCCAGAGGAGCATGATGACGACATGGACATATATGCCAAGAAGAAGATGGACCACAACTCAATGTCCAACATGTACAAGGAGATCCCAAATGAAGCACTTGATACTTTCAAGTTTGGCTCAGTGCATTATCTTCTGTCAGGTCTGCCTACGATCAATTGGATACTAAGGCACACCTTACTGCCCAAGTCTGGAGATCACAAGATGATCAGAGGCCATGCTATCAACTTGCTACATGTGTTTGATGTGCCTCAGAAGTTCAAGGTGATGAGCCTCATAGTGGAAACAATCAAGAGGACTGCAGCAGATCAGAAGAGGAGTTGCGGATATGCCCCTCAAATTCAGGAGCTCATCAACTCCAAGATGGGCACGGGCATATATTTATTGGACAAGGAAAATTTGCCCATCCGTCCAGACTTTGAGGGCAATCAAGTTGTCATGACTGAGAACGAGCCATCGTCTGCACAAGCTTACACAAAGAAGGAGAAGGCGAGGAAGGAGAAAGCTGCCAAGATGCCAACACAAGAGGAGGCATCTGAATACTTCTTGAAGACCAAACAAGAGTAGCTTGGTTACTTGATTGCATCCCGCTGAGGATTGAGCAAGGTCTGGCCACCCTCACTCAAAATCAGCAGAGCCTAGAGAGAATCATGGAACAGAAGTTCTATGACTTGGATGTCAAAGTAACAGAAGTTCAGTCTGCAATGGAGCAGCTCCAGGAGGACATGCAGGAGAGGAGAGGCAGGACTACCACTCATGCCTTTGCCAGAGTGCCACGAGGCCCGAGGTCATCTGCCGTGCCAGTTGCTGACACCAGAGCCACCACCTCAGCACCAGCCACAGCCTCAGTTCCACCAGCTCCAGCATCTACTTCAGCTCCAACTCCAGCGTCTACTTCAGCATCTACCAAAGCCTTTGTCCTTGGAGTGATCCGGACTCCACCACCACCAGAAGATCAAGCCTAAGCGTCGATCTAGTGCTATGCATTTTCTAGGAACTTTTTGGTAACTTGTTGCCAAAGGGGGAGAAGATGTATAGATCATAGGCTTCGAGAGAGTTTGTGTTGCTTTTCTCTCTTGCTTTATTTTGTTTTTTTTAAAAACTTGTTTGCTTTTGAGTGCTTGAGATACTATGCTTGTGAGACATTGATGATCATGTGTTTGATCATAAGCTACACTTAATGCTTGCTTAATGCTATTATCTTATCTATCTTATATGATCACTCACTATTCTTGGTGATGAGTGCATGTATTTCATTCTTATCATTTTAAGCGCTCCACCAAGATGTATGTGACATGGAAGAGTAACCCATGACTCTAACTCCTTGTGCATTTGCAGTCCAAAGCAAATTTTAAATATGCACAAATTTAGGGGAGCTCTTACTTATCACATACTTCTCAAAGCGACGATATATTTCATGCTTATTATCATCTGTCGAAGCTTTGATCTATATGTTGTCATCAATTACCAAAAAGGGGGAGATTGAAAGTGCAACTATCCCTAGGTGGTTTTGGTAATTCATAACAACATATAGCCCATTGAGCTAATGCTATTCCAAGATGATTATTTTAGGAAAGCTCAATGATTGGCATGGCATGGATGTGAAAGTGGAACCCTCAAAATGCGAAGGACAAAGGATTGGCTCAAGCTCAAAAGCTCAAGACTCTTCATTTTATATTTTAGTGATCCAAGATCACATTGAGTCCATAGGAAAAGCCAATACTATGAGGGATGAGGTGTTGCTTAATGAGCCTCTTGCTTCATGTGCTTAGTGATATGCTCCAAAACCCTCAACTACTTTCCCATATCCACATATGACCTAAACCCTAAGCCAAACTCGGTCCTACCGATTCTACCTATCCGGCGCCACCGAGTTTCACTTGTCATTAGCCACTGCCAAACCCTAGCAATTCGGTTCTACCGATAAGGATCTCGGTCTCACCGAGATGGGGTTGCAAACTCTCTGTTTCCCTTTCGTAACTTTTCGGTCTCACCGAAAGAGCGAATCGGTCCCACCGAGATTGCAATGTAAACTCAGTGTTTCCCCTTTGTAACTTTTCGGTCTCACCGAGTTCCACTCGGTCTCACCGAAAGAGCAAATCGGTCCCACCGAGTTTGCCTGACCAACTCTCTGGTTAGCTAATTACCAAATTCGGTCTCACCGAGTTTGTGTAATCGGTCTCACCGAGATTACGTTATGCCCAAACCCTAACCATATCGGCCCTACCGAGTTGCATGTCAGTCCCACCGAAAATCTCTAACGGTCACTAGGTTTACATTTTTGGTCCGACCGAGTTTGTTGATTCGGTCCCACCGAGATTGGAAAACTGTGTGTAACGGTTGGATTTTGTGTGGAGGCTATATATACCCCTCCACCTCCTCTTCATTCGGAGAGAGAGCAATCAGAACACACACACCATTCCAACTCATATGTTCTGAGAGAGAACCACCTACTCATGTGTTGAGACCAAGATATTCCATTCCTACCATATGAATCTTGATCTCTAGCCTTCCCAAGTTGCTTTCCACTCAAATCTTCTTTCCACTAAATCCAAATCCTATGAGAGAGAGTTGAGTGTTGGGGAGACTATCATTTGAAGCACAAGAGCAAGGAGTTCATTACCTACACACCATTTGTTACTTCTTGGAGAGTGGTGTCTCCTAGATTGGCTAGGTGTCACTTGGGAGCCTCCGACAAGATTGTGGAGTTGACCCAAGGAGTTTGTAAGGGCAAGGAGATCGCCTACTTCGTGAAGATCTATCGCTAGTGAGGCAAGTCCTGTGTGGGCGATGGCCATGGTGGGATAGACAAGGTTGCTTCTTCATGGACCCTTTGTGGGTGGTTGCTTCTTCGTGGACCCTTCGTGGGTGGAGCCCTGTGTGGACTCGTGCAACCATTACCCTTCGTGGGTTGAAGTCTCCATCAACGTGGATGTAGGATAGCACCACCTATCCGAACCACGGGAAAAACATCCGTGTCTCCAATTGCGTTTGAATTCTCCAAACCCTTCCCTTTACATTCTTGCAAGTTGCATGCTTTACTTTCCGCTGCCTATATACTCTTTGCATGCTTGCTTGAATCATGTGATGATTGCTTGACTTGTCCTAAATTAGCTAAAATCTGCCAAGAACTAAAATTGGGAAAAGGTTAAGTTTTTATTTGGTCAAGTAGTCTAATCACCCCCCTCTAGACATACTTTCGATCCTACAAGTGGTATCAGAGCTTTGGTCTCCATTTGCTTTGATCTCCATAGCTTTTGGTAGTCATAGCCTTGGTTTCACAACCTAGGAGAGTATGGCGTCTAGCGAGGGAAATTATCACCGTAGAGGTCCTTACTTTGATGGTACTAATTTTGCTAGTTGGAAGCACAAAATGAAAATGCATATTCTTGGACATAACCCCGCCGTTTGGGCTATTGTGCGTGTTGGTTTGCAAGGTGACTTCTTTGATGGGAGAGAACCAAACCATGAAGCTACCGCGGATGAGTTGAAGATGTTGCAATACAATGCTCAAGCTTGTGATATTCTCTTCAATGGATTCTGCCCCGAAGAATTCAACAAAATCAGCCGTCTTGAGAATGCAAAGGAAATTTGGGACACTTTGATTGATATGCACGAAGGTACCGACTCCGTCAAGGAATCCAAGTTGGATGTGCTTCAAAGCCAACTTGACAAGTTCAAGATGAAGGATGGTGAAGGTGTCGCTGAAATGTACTCTAGGCTTGCTCTCATCACAAATGAGATTGCTGGCTTAGGAAGTGAAGAGATGACCGATAGATTCATCATCAAGAAGATTCTAAGAGCCTTGGATGGAAAATATGATACCGTGTGCACATTGATCCAAATGATGCCCAATTACAAAGATCTCAAGCCAACGGAGGTGATTGGAAGAATTGTTGCTCATGAGATGTCACTTAAGGATAAAGAGGAACTTCACAACAAATCAAGTGGTGCCTATAAAGCCTCATGTGAAGCCCCTACATCATCAAGTGAGAAACAAGACTTCAATGAAGAATTGAGCTTAATGGTGAAGAACTTCAACAAGTTCTACAAGAGTAGAAGCAAAGATAGAAGCTTCAAGTCAAGGTCCTACAAAGACAAAAGATCTTCTAGTCAAGAGCGGAACTGCTACAATTGTGGAAGACCCGGACACTATTCCAATGAGTGTACGGCTCCCTACAAGAGAAGAGAAGATTCTCCAAAAAGAAGAAGCAAAGGATCACCACCAAGAGAGAGAAGGAGTAGAAATGATCATTATGAACGAAGATACTCACGGAGAAGCAAGGATTCGGAAAGGAAGGAAAAATCATCAAGGAGCTATACCAAACGAAGACATCAAGCTCATGTTGGTGAATGGGTATCCGGCTCCGACTCCGACAGCCACTCCGAAAGAAGTTATCACTCCGACTCCGAAGATACTCAAGATGAAGGTGTTGCCGGTCTAGCACTTGTGTCAACCAACTCCTACGACATATTTGACTCACCAAATGAAGGAATTGGAAGATGCTTCATGGCCAAAGGTCCTAAGGTAACACACCCCGAGTATGTTGATTTCAATAGTGATGAAGATGACTTGTTAGGTGATGATTTGCTTATTGAAAACTCTAGTGATGAATACTATGATGAAATGTCAATTAAACATGCTAATCAAGATAAAACGAATGACAATGATAAGGAGAAGATTGAGGCCCTAAATAAAGAACTAAACACTCTTAAGTTAGCTCATGAAACCATCTTCGAAGATCATCGAGAACTTTTAAGAGCTCATGAGAAATTACGCCTTGAGAAGCTCAATCTTGAGCAAGAGCATGAGTTCTTAAAAGCAATCAATGATGATCTCCGCAAGAAAAGTTCTTCTTACATTGCCAATGTTTACTCTTATCCACTTACATGCCTCAAGTCAAGTCTAGTAACAAAAAGGATTCTTCCTCTAGTAGTGACAATGATCATGTTAAATCCAATATTGTTGCTTCTAGTAGTTCTCTTGATTCCACTAATGATTCTATTAGCCAAGTTACACTTGAGCAAGAAAATAGTTTATTGAAGGGAATTATAGAGAAAGGAGTGTACAAAAGCCTTGCCGGGAGTAAGCAATTCGAGGAAATTGTGCGCAAGCAAGGAATGCACCGGAAGAAACAAGGTGTTGGTTTTGAACGAAAGTTCAATGCCAATGGAGTTGAGTGGGAAGAAGATCAATACCCCAAGACAAAGTTTATTCCTCAACAAGAGAAGTATGATACTTCTTTCAAGGGGACACAAGCTCAAGATGATCTTCCACCCCAAGACTACAAGCAAAAAGGCAAGGACAAGCTTCAAGAGGAAATTGATGCATTTGAAGAAACTCCAAAGACCTTAGTCAAGTGGATTCCCAAGACTACTTCAAGTTCCACTTCATCAAGTACGACTACAACTCCAAGGATTCCCATCAAGATGGTGCGGATCCAAAAGAAGAAGAACTAGAGTTCTCGAGGGTGACTCCGCCAACATACTTCACTCTTATCATTTTGGCAAGAACAAGTGCAATCAACTTCCACATCTTGCACTAGTTCAAGGAGTCACAAACCCTCTTGTTGGTAAGACAAGGGACAAGGTAACCCAAAAGTTTTCATGGACATCATCTTGTGTGTGCATCACTCTATGTCTATGGATATCCTTGTTTGTTCCTTGTGGGACTAACCCATGTAGGTATTGAAAGTGCAATTCACTCAAATGGATAGCTCCAAGAGATCTACATCAACATTGAGCATCCACATCTTCAATATCTACATGAAGTCATCATCGACAAAACCCAAGGTTAGTTCATCCCTCTTAGGGGTGATATCACATCTAGGGGGAGCTTTACTCTAAGACTTGAGCTAAAGCAACTCTAAAGATGTGAACACAACAATGCTTTATGTAAAAGTGGTAACCCCACTTGAGCTTAAACGATGAGTATGACCTATGATCAAGTGTTCTCACTTGACTCCTAAGTCAATATACTCATATATAGATGACCTAGTCATCGCAAATTGCTTGATAGATGCTAGAATTGGTTGTGCATGCCTTGTCACATATTTCATTTGCCATCTTATTGTGTGAGCATGCTGGATGCATATTTTACTCATTCGAGGACATCCACTTGTTGTTTTGATTGTTCGGCTTTATTTCTTTTTGCCAAGTGGATGGACAAGAATGCCTAAGAACCTCCTCTAGCTATCTATGCTTTCTTGTCTCAAACTCTATTCATGCTGCATCACAAAATTTGATCAAGTAAGATTCGAACCACTCTGTGTGAGGAGCGCTCGGAGTCCCCGATTCGTCATAGACTTAAACTTCCAAAACCTCTTTATGATTCTCGGTCTGATCGATACTCCACTTTCGGTCCTACCGAGATCATTAAGTTGATCTAGGTTTTCGATCTCGGTGCAACCGATTTGAGCCTTTCGGTCACACCGAGTTTCAGTAACTGCTTGCAGTTATGAATCTCGGTGCCACCGAGTTGTTCCACTCGGTCACACTGACAGGGTCGGGCTATATGTAGTCAAGGGCAAAAATTTTGAAATTTCTCCAAACCCCTTCACCCGCGCGATAGCCTGCTCTGCCCTCGTGGTCTCCGGATCGTCTTCTCGCCGCCAGCCGCCTCCAGTCGCTGGTCTCCGTCGCCGTCAACGGGAATCCTGCCCCGCCGTTG
This sequence comes from Triticum dicoccoides, assembly GCF_002162155.2. Taxonomy (NCBI): domain Eukaryota; kingdom Viridiplantae; phylum Streptophyta; class Magnoliopsida; order Poales; family Poaceae; genus Triticum; species Triticum dicoccoides. The sequence continues at coordinate 412,272,253 of NC_041382.1, forward strand.
CCGCCGTAGCAAGTCCCCGCCGAACTAGGGTATGGACTTGATCTTTGTGCTATTCTCCAATCTGATTCCTAGCACATTGTGATCTTCATGATTCTTGCCACGATTGAAACACTCCTATCCAGTCAAAACGCTCATAGATTAGGTTTGATTCGAAAATTCTTGGTTTAGGTCTCCGCCGAAACCATCTCGGACCCACCGAGTTGAAAAACTCGGTCCCACCGATTTGGCTTATGCCATTGCACAAGTGAGACTCGGTCTGACCGAGAATTACTAATCGGTGTGACCGATTTTGGAACTCTGTGAAACCCTAGCAGTCTCGGTGCCACCGAACTGTGACTCGGTCCTACCGAGTTCACTAGTTCAGGTTCCAAAACTGCTTCGGTATCACCGAGTTTGAAAATCGGTAGATCCGAGATGATTTCAGTGGGAAACTAAAACTAAGTTTTTGGATCATTCTTTTGCAAAAAGCTCTGCATTTTGTGATGCTCATCCTTTCTACCTCATCTATAATCTGTTCACAGGGTCAGCAGTCAGTTTGCAGCATGTCTGATCAAAGTGATAGCCAAAACATGTCAGAGCAGCAGGTGCACATGAGTGAGGGCACTAGTCCCTCAAGTTCTTCAGATGAGGGCAGCAGAAGCACCCCTAGCAACTTGCCAAAGGCTGCCACGAGACAGAGGAAGAAGAGGACTTCAGATTCCGAAGATGAGGACTATGTGGCAGAGGAAGAGGCCACTTCCAAGAGAGTTGAGCCAGCTCAAGGCACAAAGCCAGGGCTGAAAATCAAAAGGCCAGCAGGCAGGCAGCCCATGTCAAAGGCAAGAGCCTCAACTGAGAAGCCCACTCCCCAAGAACCAGTTGCTGCAGAAGGCAAGAAGAGGAAGGAAAGGGTCAAGAAGACCTAGCCAGAGTGCTAGGAAAAGCTTCCATCATGGAAGAGGAAGAGGAAGAAGAGGTAGCTGCACCAGAACCCAAGGCACCCAAGCTGATGGGTGATTCCATAAGGTCAGGGGCTACTGCATCTAAGCCCAAAGCTGCCTCCAAGCCAAAACCAAAGAGGAATACAAGGATCATTCCTGCAGCTGAGAAGAACAAGGCCCTAGTGCCTGAGACTGTTGCAGAAGAAGAGGAAGAGAATGTCCTGAGAAAGCTAAAGCCCAAGATCCCTGTGGCTGAGGATATGAAGCTCAGGAGAGATTCAGGGCTGAGGAAGTGGAGAGAAGCAGACCCGTATGCTTCAAGGAGAAGGACTGCCGTGGACTACAGATTTCACACCAAGGAGCAGCAGGATTTTTATGAGACAGTACTGCTAGATAAGAAGCCCATTGTCTGTGATATGCGATGGGTTGATTGGCAATATATCAAGGACAACGAAGAGCACTATCCTGGAGTGCAAGACAGCTTCATAGCTTGTGGAGTAGCTGACTTTGTTGGGCAGAAGCTCACAAAGTGGAATGAGGAGCTTATAATGCAGTTCTACTCCACGGCACATTTTTATCCAGATGGGAGGATCACATGGATGTCTGAGGGTACGAGGTACCAATCCACTGTTGAGGAATGGGCAAAGTTAATTAATGCCCCAGAGGAGCATGATGACGACATGGACATATATGCCAAGAAGAAGATGGACCACAACTCAATGTCCAACATGTACAAGGAGATCCCGAATGAAGCACTTGATACTTTCAAGTTTGGCTCAGTGCATTATCTTCTGTCAGGTCTGCCTACGATCAATTGGATACTAAGGCACACCTTACTGCCCAAGTCTGGAGATCACAAGATGATCGGAGGCCATGCTATCAACTTGCTACATGTGTTTGATGTGCCTCAGAAGTTCAAGGTGATGAGCCTCATAGTGGAAACAATCAAGAGGACTGCAGCAGATCAGAAGAGGAGTTGCGGATATGCCCCTCAAATTCAGGAGCTCATCAACTCCAAGATGGGCACGGGCATATATTTATTGGACAAGGAACATTTGCCCATCCGTCCAGACTTTGAGGGTAATCAAGTTGTCATGACTGAGAACGAGCCATCGTCTGCACAAGCTTACGCAAAGAAGGAGAAGGCGAGGAAGGAGAAAGCTGCCAAGATGCCAACACAAGAGGAGGCATCTGAATACTTCTTGAAGACCAAACAAGAGCAGCTTGGTTACTTGATTGCATCCACGCTGAGGATTGAGCAAGGTCTGGCCACCCTCACTCAAAATCAGCAGAGCCTAGAGAGAATCATGGAACAAAAGTTCTATGACTTGGATGTGAAAGCAACGGAAGTTCAGTCTGCAGTGGAGCAGCTCCAGGAGGACATGCAGGAGAGGAGAGGCAGGACTACCACTCATGCCTTTGCCAGAGTGCCACGAGGCCCGAGGTCATCTGCCATGCCAGTTGCTGACACCAGAGCCACCACCTCAGCACCAGCCACAGCCTCAGTTCCACCAGCTCCAGCATCTACTTCAGCTCCAACTCTAGCGTCTACTTCAGCATCTACCGAAGCCTTTGTCCTTGGAGTGATCTGGACTCCACCACCACCAGAAGATCAAGCCTGAGCGTCGATCTAGTGCTATGCATTTTCTAGGAACTTTTTGGTAACTTGTTGCCAAAGGGGGAGAAGATGTATAGATCATAGGCTTCGAGAGAGAGTGTGTTGCTTTTCTCTCTTGCTTTATTTTGTTTTTTTTAAAACTTGTTTGCTTTTGAGTGCTTGAGATACTATGCTTGTGAGACATTGATGATCATGTGTTTGATCATAAGCTACACTTAATGCTTGCTTAATGCTATTATCTTATCTATCTTATGTGATCACTCACTATTCTTGGTGATGAGTGCATGTATTTCATTCTTATCATTTTAAGCGCTCCACCAAGATGTATGTGACATGGAAGAGTAACCCATGACTCTAACTCGTGCATTTGCAGTCCAAAGCAAATTTTAATATGCACAAATTTAGGGGGAGCTCTTACTTATCACATACTTCTCAAAGCGACGATATATTTCATGCTTATTATCATTTGTCGAAGCTTTGATCTATATGTTGTCATCAATTACCAAAAAGGGGGAGATTGAAAGTGCAACTATCCCTAGGTGGTTTTGGTAATTCATGACAACATATAGCTCATTGAGCTAATGCTATTCCAAGATGATTATTTCAGGAAAGCTCAATGATTGGCATGGCATGGATGTGAAAGTGGAACCCTCAAAATTCTAAGGACAAAGGATTGGCTCAAGCTCAAAAGCTCAAGATTCTTCATTTTATATTTTAGTGATCCAAGATCACATTGAGTCCATAGGAAAAGCCAATACTATCAAGGAGGGATGAGGTGTTGCTTAGTGAGCCTCTTGCTTCATGTGCTTAGTGATATGCTCCAAAACCCTCAACTACTTTCCCATATCCACATATGACCTAAACCCTAAGCCAAACTCGGTCCTACCGATTCTTCCTATCCGGCGCCACCAAGTTTCACTTGTCATTAGCCACTGCCAAACCCTAGCAATTCGGTTCTACCGATAAGGATCTCGGTCTCACCGAGATGGGGTTGCAAACTCTCTATTTCCCTTTTGTAACTTTTCGGTCTCACCGAAAGAGCGAATCGGTCCCACCGAGATTGCAATGTAAACTCAGTGTTTCCCCTTTGTAACTTTTCGGTCTCACCGAGTTCCACTCGGTCTCACCGAAAGAGCAAATCGGTCCCACCGAGTTTGCCTGACCAACTCTCTGGTTAGCTAATTACCAAATTCGGTCTCACCGAGTTTGTGTAATCGGTCCCGCCGAGATTACGTTATGCCCAAACCCTAACCATATCGGCCCTACCGAGTTGCATGTCAGTCCCACCGAAAATCTCTAATGGTCACTAGGTTTACATTTTCGGTCCGACCGAGTTTGTTGATTCGGTCCCACCGAGATTGGAAAACTGTGTGTAACGGTTGGATTTTGTGTGGAGGCTATATATACCCCTCCACCTCCTCTTCATTCGGAGATAGAGCAATCAGAACACACACACCATTCCAACTCATATGTTCCGAGAGAGAACCACCTACTCATGTGTTGAGACCAAGATATTCCATTCCTACCATATGAATCTTGATCTCTAGCCTTCCCAAGTTGCTTTCCACTCAAATCTTCTTTCCACTAAATCCAAATCCTACGAGAGAGAGTTGAGTGTTGGGGAGACTATCATTTGAAGCACAAGAGCAAGGAGTTCATTACCTACACACCATTTGTTACTTATTGGAGAGTGGTGTCTCCTAGATTGGCTAGGTGTCACTTGGGAGCCTCCGACCAGATTGTGGAGTTGAACCAAGGAGTTTGTAAGGGCAAGGAGATCGCCGACTTCGTGAAGATCTACCGCTAGTGAGGCAAGTCCTGTGTGGGCGATGGCCATGGTGGGATAGACAAAGTTGCTTCTTCGTGGACCCTTTGTGGGTGGTTGCTTCTTCGTGGACCCTTCGTGGGTGGAGCCCTGTGTGGACTCGCGCAACCGTTACCCTTGGGTGGAGCCCTGTGTGGACTCGCGCAACCGTTACCCTTCGTGGGTTGAAGTCTCCATCAACGTGGATGTAGGATAGCACCACCTATCCGAACCACGGGAAAAACATCCGTGTCTCCAATTGCGTTTGAATTCTCCAAACCCTTCCCTTTACATTCTTGCAAGTTGCATGCTTTACTTTCCGCTGCCTATATACTCTTTGCATGCTTGCTTGAATCATGTGATGATTGCTTGACTTGTCCTAAATTAGCTAAAATCTGCCAAGAACTAAAATTGGGAAAAGGTTAAGTTTTTGTTTGGTCAAGTAGTCTAATCACCCCCCTCTAGACATACTTTCGATCCTACAGGTCTGTGTACGGCTCCAACGCTGATGAGTCTGCAGCCCCCATGGCGGGGCCGGACCGGTGTTGTAGGTTCCATCTCCTGGGTGTGGTTTGATGATAGATTTAAGTCATGTTCATCGTGGTGACATGGAGCGGCTACTATCACGGTCTCGAATCCGTCAAATATCAAGTATCCGCGGATGTTCGCGACATAGTTCAAGCTTCCAAATCTGACCTGGTGGCCAGGGGCGTAGCTATCGATCTGCTCTAGATAGCCAAACACAAAGATCTGTCCGGGGAGGAAGGTTTCTCCCTGGATAATGTTTTTGTGGATGATTGACGAGTCCATCGAACCTCTTGGCAGTGACATAGTGGAACTCTCAATGAAAGCACCAATGTCGGTGTCAAAATCGGCGGATCTCAGGTAGGGGGTCCTGAACTGTGCGTCTGAGGTTGATGGTAACAGGAGATAGGGAACACAATGTTTACCCAAGTTTGGGCCCTCTCGATGGAGGTAAAACCCTACGTCCTGCTAGATTAATATTGATGAGTATGGGGGTTACAAGAGTTGATCTACCACAAGATCGTAATGGCTAAAACCCTAGAAGTCGAGCCTATTTGATTATGATTGTCTTTGTCCTCCTCTAAGGATCTAGCCCTCTGGTTTATGTAGACACTAGAGGGATCTAGGGTTACATAAAGTCGGTTACAGTGAAAGAAATCTTCATATTTGGTCGCCAAGCTTGACTTCCATGCCAAGGAGAGTCCCATCCGGACTCGGGTAGAGTCTTCGGTCTTTGTATCTTCACAACCCATCGTCCGGCCCATGGCTAACAGGCCGGACGCCCGAGGACCCCTTAGTCCAGGACTCCCTCAATAAGCTCTACGTTCACATACAACGGGTGCAAGCCAGTTTTTCACACGTGGAATACTCGGGTTAAACTTGATGAGCCTAGCACATGCAGATATGGCCTCGGAACACTGGAGACCGAAATGTCGAGCGTGAATCATATAGTAGATATGATCAACATAGTGATGTTCACCATTGAAAACTACTCCATCTCACGTGATGATCGGACATGGTTTAGTTGATTTGGATCACGTGATCATTTAGATGACTAGAGGGATGTCTATCTAAGTGGGAGTTCTTAGGTAATATGATTAATTGAACTTTTATTTATCATGAAATTAGTCCTGATAGTATTTGCATAACTATGTTGTAGATCAATAGCTCGCGATGTAGCTCCCCGTTTATTTTTGATATGTTCCTAGAGAAAAACTATGTTGAAAGATGATAGTAGCAATGATGCGGACTAGGTTCGTGATCTGAGGATTATCCTCATTGCTGCACAGAAGAATTATGTCCTTGATGCACCGCTAGTGACAGACCTATTGCAGGAGAAGATGTAGACGTTATGAATGTTTGACAAGCTCGGTATGATGACTACTTGGTAGTTTAGTGCACCATGCTTTACGGCTTAGAACCGGGACTTCAAAAACATTTTGAACGCCATGGAGCATATAAGATGTTCCATGAGTTGAAATTGGTATTTCATACTCATGCCCGTGTCAAGAGGTATGGGACCTCTGGCGGTACTTTGCCTACAAGATGGAGGAGAATAGCTCAACCAGTGAGCATGTGCTCAGATTGTCTGGGTACTACAAATTGCTTGAATCAAGTGGGCGTTAATCTTCTAGATGAGATAGTAATTGACAAAGTTCTCTAGTCACTATCACCAAGTTAGTAGAACTTCGTGATGAACTATAATATGCAAGGGATAACGAAAACAATTCCCAAGCTCTTCACGATGCTAAAATCGGCGGAGGTAGAAATCAAGAAAAGCATCAAGTGTTGATGGTTAACAAGACCACTAGTTTCAAGAAAAGGGCAAAGGGATAGAAAGGGAACTTCAAGAAGAATGACAGACAAGTTGTCACTCCCGTGAAGAAGCCCAAAGCTAGACCCAAGCCTGAAACTGAGTGCTTCTACTGCAAAGGAAATGGTCACTGGAAGTGGAACTGCCCTAGATACTAGGCGGATAACAAGGATGGCATAGTGAACAAAGGTATATTGGATATACATGTTATTGATGTGTACTTTACTATTGTTTATAGCAACCCCTCAGTATTTGATACTGGTTCAGTTGCTAAGACTACTAACTCGAAACGGGAGTTGCAAAATAAACAGAGACTAGTTAAGGGTGAGGTGATGATGTGTGTTGGAAGTGATTCCAAGGTTGATAAGATCACCATCGCACACTCCCTTTACCTTCGAGATTAGTGTTGAACCTAAAATAAATGTGTTATGTGGTGTTTGCGTTGAGCATGAATATGATTGGATCATGTTTATTGCAATACGGTTATTCATTTATGTCAAAGAATAATTGTTGTTCTATATACATGAATAAAACCTTCTATGGTCATACACTCAATATAAATGGTTTATTGAATCACGATCGTAGTGACACACATATTCATAATATTGAAGAAAAAAATGCAAAGTTAATAATGATAGTGCAACTTATTTGTGGCACTGCCGTTTAGGTCATATTGGTGTAAAGCGCATGAAGAAACTCCATGCTGATGGGCTTTTGGAATCACTTGATGCTTGCGAACCATGCCTCTTGGGCAAGATGACTAAGACTCCGTTCTCTGGAAGAATGGAGCGAGCAACTGACTTATTGGAAATAATACATACTGATGTATGCGGTCCGATGAGTGTTGAGGCTCGCGGGGGGTATCGTTATTTTCTCACCTTCACAGATGATTTGAGCAGATATGGGTATATCTACTTGATGAAACATAAGTCTGAAACATTTGAAAAGTTCAAAGAATTTCAGAGTGAAGTAGAAAATCATCGTGACAAGAAAATAAAGTTTCTACGATCTGATCGCGGAGACAAATATTTGAGTTACGAGTTTGTTTTTCAATTAAAACAATGTGGAATAGTTTCACAAATTCGTGCCACCTGGAACATCATAACCGTACTTTATTGGATATAGTGAAATCTATGATGTCTCTTACTGATTTACCACTATCGTTTTGGGGGTTATGCATTAGAGACAGCTACATTCACGTTAAAAAAGGGCACCATCTAAATCTGTTGAGACAACACTGTATGAACTGTGGTTTAGCAAGAAACCAAAGCTGTCGTTTCTTGAAGTTTGGGATTGCGATGCTTATGTGAAAAAGTTTCATCCTGATAAGCTCAAACCCAAGTCGGAGAAGTGTGTCTTCATAGGATACCCAAAAGTAATGTTGGGTACACCTTCTATCACAGATCCGAAGGCACGACATTCCTTGCTAAGAATGGATCCTTTCTAGAGAAGGAGTTTCTCTCGAAAGAAGTGAGTAGGAGGAAAGTAGAACTTGATCAGGTAATTGTACCTTCTCCCGAATTGGAAAGTAGTTCATCACAGAATTCAGTTCCAGTGATTCCTACACCAATTAGTGAGGAAGCTATATGATGATGATCATGAAACTTCAGATCAAGTTACTACCGAACCTCGTAGGTCAACCAGAGTACGGTCCGCACCAGAGTGGTACGGTAATCTTTTTCTGGAAGTCATGTTACTAGACCATGATGAACCTACGAACTATGAGGAAGCAATGATGAGCCTAGATTCCGCAAAATGGCTTGAGGCCATGAAATCTGAGATGGGATCTATGTATGAGAACAAAGTATGGACTTTGATTGACTTGCCCGATGATCGGTGAGTCATTAAGAACAAATGGATCTTCAAGAGGAAGACGGACGCTGATAGTAGTGTTGCTATCTACAAAGCTTGAATTGTCGCAAAATGTTTACGACAAGTTCAAGGTGTTGACTATGATGAGATTTTCCCACTCGTATCGATGCTTAAAAGTCTGTTCGAATCATGTTAGCAGTTGCCGCATTTTATGAAATCTGGCAAATGGATGTCAAAACTGCATTCCTTAATGGATTTCTTAAAGAAGAGTTGTATATGATGCAACCAGAAGGTTTTGTCGATCCTAAAGGTGCTAACAAATTGAGCAAGCTCCAGCGATCCATCTATGGACTGGTGCAAGCATCTTGGAGTTGGAATATATGCTTTGATAAAGTGATCAAAGCATATGGTTTTATACAGACTTGCGGTGAAGCCTGTTTTTACAAGAAAGTGAGTGGGAGCACTACATCATTTCTGATAAGTATATGTGAATAACTTATTGTTGATCGAAAATAATGTAGAATTTTCTGGAAAGCATAAAGGAGTGTTTGAAAAGAGTTTTTCAAAGGAAGACCTTCATGAAGCTACTTCCATATTGAGCATCAAGATCTATAGAGATAGATCAAGACACTTGATATATTTTCAATGAGTACATACCTTGACAAGATTTTGAAGTAGTTCCAAATGGAAAAGTCAAAGAAGGAGTTCTTTCCTATGTTGCAAGGTGTGAAGTTGAGTAAAGACTCAAAACCCGACCACAGCAGAAAATAGAACGAGAATGAAAAGTCATTCCCTATGCCTCAGTCATAGGTTCTATAATGTATGCTATGCTGTGTACCAGTCCTATTGTATACCTTAGCATGATTCTGGCAAGGGAGTACAATAGTGATCTAGGAGTAGATCACTAGACAGCGGTCAGAATTATCCTTAGAGGACTAAGGAAATATTTCTCGGTTATGGAGGTGATAAAAGAGTTTGTCGTAAAGAGTTACATCAATGCAAGCTTTTTACATTGATCTAGATGACTCTAGGTCTTAATCTGGATACATATTGAAAGTGGGAGCAATTAGCTAGAGTAGCTCCATGCAGAGCATTGTAGACATAGAAATTTGTGAAATTCATACGAATCTAAATGTTGCAGACCCGTAGACTAAATTCTCTCACAAGCAAAACATGATCACTCTTTTTTGGGTGTTAATCACATAGTGATGTGAACTAGATTATTGACTCTAGTAAACTCTTTGGGTATTAGTCACATGGAGATGTGAACTATTGATGTTAAATCACATGATGATGTGAACTAGATTATTGACTCTAGTGCAAGTGGGAGACTGAAGGAAATATGCCGTAGAGGCAATAATAAAGTTATTATTTATTTCCTTATATCATGATAAATGTTTATTTTCATGCTAGAATTGTATTAACCGGAAACTTATTACATGTGTGAATACATAGACAAACAGAATATCACTAGTACGCCTCTACTTGACTAGCTCGTTGAATCAATGATGGTTATGTTTCCTAACCATAGACATGAGTTGTCATTTGATTAAAGGGATCACATCATTAGAGAATGATGTGATTGACTTGACCCATCCATTAGCTTAGCATGATGATCGTTTAGTTTGTTGCTATTGCTTTCTCCATAACTTATACATGTTCCTATGACTATGAGATCATGCAACTCCTGAATACCGGAGGAACACTTTGTGTGCTACCAAACGTCACAACGTAACTGTGTGATCGTAAAGGTGCTCTACAGGTGTCTCCGATGGTACTTGTTGAGTTGGCATAGATCGAGATTAGGATTTGTCACTCCGATTGTCGAAGAGATGTCTTCGGGCCCTCTCGGTAATGCACATCACTATAAGCCTTGCAAGCAATGTGACTAATGAGTTAGTTGCGGGATGATACATTACGGAACGAGTAAAGAGACTTGTCGGTAACGAGATTGAACTAGGTATTGAGATACCGACGATCGAATCTCGGGCAAGTAACATACCGATGACAAAGGGAACAAAGAATGTTGTTATGCGGTTTGATCAATAAAGATCTTCGTAGAATATGTAGGAACCAATATGAGCATCTACGTTCCGCTATTGGTTATTGACCGGAGATGAGTCTCGGTCATGTCTACATAGTTCTTGAACCCGTAGGGTCCGCACGCTTAAGGTTCGGTGACGATCAGTATTATGAGTTTATGTGTTTTGATGTACCGAAGGTAGTTGAGAGTCCCGGATATGTTCACGGACATGACGAGGAGTCTTGAAATGGTCGATACATAAATATCAATATATTGGACGGCTATATTCGGACACCGAAAGTGTTCTGGGTGAATTCGGAGAAAACCGGAGTGCCGGAGGGGTTACCGGAACCCCCCAGGGAAGTATTGGGCCTTAGTGGGCCTTAGGGGAGAGAGAAGGAAGCAGCCCAGGAGGTGGCGCCCCCTAAGGGGAGTCCGAATAGGACTAGGGGAAGGGGCGCGGCCCCTCTTTCCCTCTCCCTCTCCCTCTCTTTCCACCCCCTCCCCCTTCCTAGTAGGACTAGGAAAGGATGAATCCTACTCCTACTAGGAGGAGGATTCCTCCTCTCCTTGGGCGCCACTAGGGCCGGCCGGCCTCCCCCCTTGCTCCTTTATATACGGGGGCAGGGGGCACCCTAGAAAACACAAGTTGATTGTTCCAAGCCGTGTGCAGTGTCCCCCTCCACCATATTCCACCTCGGTCATATCGTTGCAATGTTTAGGCGAAGCCCTGCGCCGGTAACTTCATCATCACCGTCATCACGCCGTCGTGCTGACGAAGCTCTCCCTCAAAGCTCTACTAGATCGTGAGTTCGTGGGACGTCACCGAGCCAAACGTGTGCAGATCGCGGAGGTGCCGTATGTTCGGTACTAGGATCGGTCGATCGGGAAGACGTACGACTACATCAACCGCGTTGTCATAACGCTTCCGCTTACAGTCTACGAGGGTACGTGGACAACACTCTCCCCTCTCGTTGCTATGCATCACCATGATCTTGCGTGTGCGTAGGAATTTTTTTGAAATTAGTACGTTTCCCAACAAGTACTCCTACTACTACTAGTACTAGCACCACCGTCTGGATTTAGTAGTACTACCACGTCCATCTGGATTTAGTATTTGACTAGCAATATCTAGTAATGCATGTCACAAAAAATGTAATACTCCCTTTGTATATAAATACATGGTGTATTGTTTTATTCCTTCCGGTAGATGGCTCAAATCTGAAGTCTTATCAATCAGACTACTATTGTACTCACCGAGTGCTTAGCTTTGTAAGCTACCAACAAAAAATTGCTATCAAAGACTACTATTGTACTCCCTCTGTACTAGTGCATCAGTCATGTTACAAATAACAAATAGTAATCCCAAAACTTTTGGGCGCGGTGCATTAACTACCCAGCTCGTTCCCTGTTTTTTGGCACGAAAAAAGAAATCACCCAATACGAGACGTGCGGTGCGTATGCATCCAATGACTTGAGACTACTCCCTCCGTCTAGGTGTATAAGTTATCTTAGTGCAAGTGAAAAAGAGGAGTGGGCTCTCATGCAAGAGCCTAGCTATATGCGGATTCCTAGGCCGATATACAATAAATATTGAGAAAGAGAGAGAGAAGATGAGAAAAATTAGTACTCTTATAGCCAGCCTGTTGGGGAATGTAGCAATAATTTAAAAAATTTCCTACGTGTCACCAAGATCAACCTAAGAGATACTAGCAACGAGGGAGAGGGAGTGCATCTTCATACCCTTGAAGATCGCTAAGAGGAAGCGTTACAAGAACGTGGTTGGTGGAGTCGTACACGCAGCAATTCAGATCGCGGACGATTCCGATCTAAGCGCCGAACAACGGCGCCTCCGCGTTCAACACACATACAGCCCGGGGACGTCTCCTCCTTCTTGATCCTGCAATGGGAGAGGAGAAGTTGAGGGAGATATCCGACAGCACGACGACGTGGTGGTGATGGAGCTCGTGGCTCTCCGGCAGGGCTTCGCCAAGTGCTACGGAGGAGGAGGAGGTGTAGGAGAGGGGGAGGGGCTGCGCCAGGGGAAGGGTGGAGCTGCCCTCTCTCTCCCTCACTATATATAGGGGGAAGGGGGAGGAGGAGGCGCCCTAGGGTTTCACTAGGGTAGGGGCGGCGGCCACAGGGGAAACCCTAGATGGGTTTGGGCGCCCCCACCCCTAGGAAACTTGCCCCCCAAGCCGGGAGGGGTGGCTGCCCTAGGGGAGGCACCCCCACCTCTCCAAGTTATGTGAGATGGGGTGGGAGGGGCGCTCAGCCCCTTAGTGGGCTGATGTGCCCCCGCCCCTTGGCCCATAAAGCCCCCCAACGCTTGCCGGGGCCTCCGAAACCCCTTTCGGACACGCTGGTCGTCACCTGGTACCCCCGGAATAATTCCGAACTCCAATACCCTTCGTCCAATATATCGATCTTCACCTCCGGACCATTCCGGAACTCCTCGTCACGTCCGGGATCTCATATGGGACTCCAAACAACCTTCGGTAACCACATACTATTTCCCATAACAACTCTAGCGTCACCGAACCTTAAGTGTGTAGACCCTACGGTTTCGGTAACCATGTAGACATGACCGAGACATCTCTCCGGCCAATAACCAATAGCAGATCTGGATACCCATGTTGGCTCCTACATGTTCCACGATGATTCATCGGATGAACCACGATGTCAAGGATTCAATCAATCCCGTATGCAATTCCCTTTGCCTATCGGTATGTTACTTGCCCGAGATTCGATCGCCGGTATCCCCATACCTCGTTCAATCTCATTACTGGCAAGTCTCTTTACTCGTTCCATAATGCATGATCCCGTGACCAACTCCTTAGTCACATTGAGAGATCATTATGATGATGCATTACTGAGTGGGCCCAGAGATACCTCTCCGTCATACAGAGTGACAAATCCCAGTCTCGATTCGTGCCAACCCAACAAACACTTCCGGAGATACCTGTAGTGCACCTTTATAGCCACCCAGTAACGTTGTGATGTTTGGTACACCCAAAGCATTCCTATGGTATCCGGGAGTTGCACAATCTCATGGTCTAAGGAAATGATATTTGACATTAGAAAAGCTTTATTAAACGAACTACACGATCTTGTGCTACGCTTAAGATTGGGTCTTGTCCATCACATCATTCTCCCAATAATGTGATCCATTATCAACGACATCCAATGTCCGTGGTCAGGAAAGCATGACCATCTATTGATCAACGAGCTAGTCAACTAGAGGCTTACTAGGGACGTATTACGATCTATGTATTCACACATGTATTACGGTTTCCGGTTAATATAGCATGAACAATAGAAAATTATCATGAACAAGGAAATATAATAATAACCATTTTATTATTGCCTCTAGGGCATATTTCCAACAGTCTCCCACTTGCACTAGAGTCAATAATCTAGTTCACATCGCCATGTGATTAACACTCATAGTTCACATCGCCATGTGACTAATACCTGAAGAGTTTACTAGAGACAATAATCTAGTTCACATCGCCATGTGATTAACACCCAAGAGTTTACTAGAGTCAATAATCTAGTTCACATCACCATGTGATTAACACTCAATGAGTTCTAGGGTTTGATCATGTTATGCTTACAAGAGAAGTATCAGTCAACGGGTCTGCAACATTCAGATCTGTGTGTTCTTCGCAAATCTCAATTTCATATTGTAGATGTTGTTACTATGCTCCACTTGGAACTATTCCAAATGGTTTCTCCACTATACGTATCCGGTTTGCTACCCAGAGTCATCCGGATAGGTGTTAAAGCTTGCATCGACGTAACCCTTTACGCCGAACTTTTTATCACCTCCATAACCGAGAAACATTTCCTTATTCCTAATGGCAATTTTGACCGATGTCCAATGATCCACTCCTGGATCACTCTTGTACCCTCTTGCCAGACACGTGGCAAGGCACATCGCGGTACACAGCATGTCATATCATATAGAGCCTATGGCTAAGGCATAGGGGACGACTTTCGTGCTTTCTCTTTCTTCTACCGTGGTCGAGCTTCAAGTCTTAACTTCACACCTCATAACTCAAGCAAGAACTCCTTCTTTGACTGATCCAGCTTGAACTCCTTCAAGATCATGTTAAGGTATGTGCTCTATGAAAGTCTTATCAGGCGTCTTAATCTATCTCTATAGATCTTGATACCCAACATGTAAGCAGTTTTACACATGTCTTCCTTTGAAAAACTCCATTCAAACAACCCTTTATGCTTTCTAGAAATTCTACATCATTTCCGATCAACAATATGTCATCCATATATACCTATCAGAAATGTTGTAGTGCTCCCACTCACTTTCTTGCAAATACAAGTTTCTTGCAAACTTTGTATAAACCCAAATGCTTCGATGGCCTCATCAAAGCGTTTCCAACTCCGGGATGCTTGCTCTAGTCCATAGAAGGATCACTGGAGTTTGCATACCTTTTAGCATCCTTAGGATTGACAAAAACCTTTTGGTTGTATCACATACAACCTTTCCTCACGGAAACCGTCAAGGAAACTTTGTTTTAACATCCATCTGCCTGATTTCGTAAATGAAAATGCAGCAACTACTAACATAGTTCTAACAGACTTTAGCATCGCTGATTGAGAGAGTCTCATCATAGTCAACTCCTTGAACTTGTCAGAAACTTCTTTGAGACAAGTCGAGCTTCACAAATGGTGACATTACCATCAACGTCTCTCTTCTTCTTAAAGATCCATTTATTCTCAATGGCTTGCCGTTCATCGGGCAAGTCCACCAAAGTCCATACATGGATCCTATCTCAAATTTCCTGGCTTCTAGCCATTTGTTGGAATCCGGGCCCATCATTGCTTCTTCATAGCTCATAGGTTCATCGTTGTCCAACAACATGACCTTTAAGACAGGGTTACCACTGAGAAGTTGTACACACCCTTGTTGACCTACGAGGTTCGATAGCAATTTGATCTGAAGCTTCGTGATCATCATCATTAGCTTTCTCTTCAACTGACGTAAGTGCCACAGGAACATCTTTCTGTGATGCGCTACTCTCTGGTTGAAGTGAAGGTTCAACAACCTTATCAAGTTCTATCTTCCTCCCACTCAGTTCTTTCGAGAGAAACTCTTTCTCGAGTAAGGACCTATTCTTAGCAACAAACACTTTTCCCTCAGATCTGAGATAGAAGGTATATCCAATCATCTTGTTTGGGTATTCTATGAAGATACAATTTTTCGCTTTGGGTTCGAGATTTTCCGATCGAAACCTATCGACATAAGCATCGTAGCCCCAAACCTTAAGAAACAACAACTTTGGTTTCTTGCCAAACCATAGTTCATACGGTGTTGTCTCCACGGACTTAGATGGTGCCCTATTTAAAGTGAATGTAATTGTCTTTAATGCATAACCCCCCAAAATAGTGGTAGATTGGTAAGAGACATCATACACCATATCCAATAAGGTTCGATTATGATGTTCGGACACACCATCATGCTATGGTGTTCCAGGCGGCGTCAACTGTGAAACGATTCCACCTTGCCTTTAGTGATTGCCAAACTCATAACTCGGATACTTTCCCTTTGATCAGATCAAAGGAACTTGATCTTCTTGTTATGATGATTCTCAACTTTACTATGAAATTGCTTGAACTTTTCAGACATTTCAGACTTATGCTTCATTAAGTAAATATACCCATATCTACTCAATTCATCGGTGAAGGTGAGAAAATGACGATATCCACCGCGCGCGTCAACACTCATCGGACCACACACATTAGCATGTATGATTTCCAACAAGTCACTTGCCCGTTCCATTGTTCCAAAGAACGAGGTTTTAGTCATCTTGCCGAAGAGGCATGGTTCGCATGTGTCAAGTGATTCAAAATCAAGTGACTTCAAAAGTGCATTAACATAGAGGTTCTTTCATGCGCTTTACACCAATATGACCTAAGCGGCAGTGCCACATGAAAGTGGTACTATCATTATCAACTCTACATCTTTTGGCATCAATGTTATGAACATGTGTATAACTACAACTGGGATTTAATAAACCATTCACATTGGGTGCATGACCATAGAAGGTATTATTCATGTAATCAGAATAACCATTATTCTCTGACTTAAATGAATAACCGTATTGCTATAAATATGATCTAATCATGTTCATGCTCAACGCAGACACCAATGCAAACAACATTTATCTAGGTTCAACACTAATCCCAAAGTTAGAGGGGGCGTGCGATGGTGATCACATCAACCTTGGAAACACTTCCAACACACATCATCACCTCGCCCTTAGCTAGTCTCCGTTAATTCTGTAGCTTTTGTCTCGAGTTACCAATATTAGCAACTGAACCGGTATCTAACACCCCTGTGCTACTAGGAGTACTAGTAAGGTAGACATCAATAACACACATATATCAAATATACTTTTGTTGAAGTTGACAGCCTTCTTATCTACCAAGTATTTGAGGCAGTTCCGCTACCAGTGACCATTCCCCTAATTGAAGCACTTTGTCTCGGGTTTGGGTTCTTGGGTTTCTTCACTGGAGCGACAACCGGCTTGCCATTCAAGAAGTTTCCCTTCTTGCCCTTGCCCTTCTTTAAAAACAGTGCTCTTGTTAACCATCAACACTTAATGCTCCTTCTTGATTTCTACCTTTACGGCCTTAAGCACGATGAACATCTCCGGGATTATCTTCCCTTGCATGTTATAGTTCATCACGAAACTCTAGTAGCTTGGTGATAGCGACTGGTGAAATTTTGTCAATCACTCTCTTATCTGGAAGATTAACTCCCACTTGATTCAAGTGATTGAAGTACCCAGACATTCTGAGCACATGCTCACTGGCTGAGCTATTCTCCTCCATCTTGTAGGAAAAGGTCTTGTCAGAGGTCTCAACCTCTCAACACGGGCATGAGCCTGAAATACCAATTTCAGCTCTTCGAACATCTCATATGTTCTATGGCATTCGAAACGCTTTTGGAGCCCTGACTCTAAGGCGTAAAGCATGGCGCACTAAACTACTAGGTAGTCATCAGAATGTGTCTACCAGATGTTCACAACATCCACAGACGACGCCAGAGGGGTTGGCACACCGAGCGGTGCATCAAGGATAGAAGCCTTCTGTGTAGCAGTGAGGACAATCCTCAGACTACAACCCTAGTCCACACAATTGCTTACAATATCTTTCAACTTAGTCTTTCTCTAGGAACGTATTAAAACAAAGAGCTAAAGCGCGAGCTATTAATCCACAACATAATTTGCAAAGACAATTTAGACTATGTTCATGATAATTAAGTTCATCTAATCAAATTATTCAATGAACTCCCACTCAGATAGAGATCCCTCTAGTCATCTAAGTGATACATGATCCACGTGAGACAGACTAGTCATCAAGGGTGAACATCTCCATGTTGATCGTATCTACTAAACGACTCATGTTTGACCTTTCGGTCTCTCGTGTTCCGAGGCCATGTCTGTACATGCTAGGCTCGTTAAGTCAACCTAAGTGTTTTGCATGTGTAAATCTGGCTTACACCCATTGTATTCGAACATTAGAATCTATCACGCCCGATCATCACGTGGTGCTTCGAAACAACGAACCTTCGCAATGGTGCACAGTTAGGGGAACACTTTCTTGAAATTTTAGTTAGGGGTCATCTTATTTATTCTACCCTCGTTCTAAGCAAATAAGATGTAAACATGACAAACATCACATGCAAATCATAAATTGACATGATATGGCCAATATCATCTTGCGCCTTTGATCTCCATCTTCGAGGCGCGACATGAACACCATCATCACCGGCATGACACCATGATCTCCATCATCATGATCTCCATCATCGTGTCTTCATGAAGTTGCCTCGCCAACTATTACTTCTACTACTATGGCTAACGGTTAGCAATAAAGTAAAGTAATTACATGGCGTTTTCATTGACATGCAGGTCATAAATAAATTAAGAATACTCCTATGGCTCCTGCCGGTTGTCATACTCATCGACACGCAAGTCGTGATTCCTATTACAAGAACATGATCAATCTCATACATCACATATATCATTCATCACATCCTTTTGGCCATATCACATCACATAGCATACCCTGTAAAAACAAGTTAGACGTCCTCTAATTGTTGTTGCATGTTTTACGTGGCTGCTATGGGTTTCTAGCAAGAACGTTTCTTACCTACACAAAACCACAACAGTGATATGCCAATTGCTATTTACCCTTCATAAGGACCCTTTTCATCGAATCCGATCCGACTAAAGTGGGAGAGACAGACACCCGCCAGCCACCTTATGCAGCAAGTGCATGTCAGTCGGTGGAACCAGTCTCACGTAAGCGTACGTGTAAGGTCGGTCCGGGCCGCTTCATCCACAATGCCGCCGGATCAAGATAAGACTAGTAAAAGTAAGCAAATTGAACAAATCATCGCCCACAACTTCTTTGTGTTCTACTCATGCATAGAATCTACGCATAGACCTAGCTCTAATACCACTGTTGGGGAGCGTAGCAATAATTTAAAAAATTTCCTATGTGTCACGAAGATCAATCTAAGAGATACTAGCAACGAGAGAGAGGGAGTGCATCTTCATACCCTTGAAGATCGCTAAGCGGAAGCGTTACAAGAACGTGGTTGGTGGAGTCGTACACGTAGCGATTTAGATCGCGATCGATTCCGATCTAAGCGTCGAACAACAACGCCTCCGCGTTCAACACACGTACAGCCCGGGGACGTCTCCTCCTTCATGATCCAGCAAGGGGAGAGGATAAGTTGAGGGAGAGCTCCGACAGCACGACGGCGTGGTGGTGATGGAGCTCATGGTTCTCCAGCAGGGCTTCGCC
This sequence comes from Triticum dicoccoides, assembly GCF_002162155.2. Lineage (NCBI taxonomy): Eukaryota > Viridiplantae > Streptophyta > Magnoliopsida > Poales > Poaceae > Triticum > Triticum dicoccoides. Next base: position 412,291,609 of record NC_041382.1, read on the forward strand.
AAGCGCTACGGAGGAGGAGGAGGTGTAGGAGAGGGGGAGGGGCTGCGCCAGGGGAAGGGTGCGGTTGCCCTCTCTCTCCCTCACTATATATAGGGGAAGGGGAGGAGGAGGTTCCCTAGGGTTTCCCTAGGGTAGGGGCGGCGGCCACAGGAAAAACCCTAGATGGGTTTGGGTGCCCCCACCCCTAGGAAACTTTTCCCCAAGCCGGGAGGGGTGGGTGCCCTAGGACAGGCGCCCCCACCTCTCCAAGTTACGTGAGATGGGGTGGGATGGGCGCTCATCCCCTTAGTGGGCTGATGTGCCCCCTCCCCTTGGCCCATAAGGCCCCCCAACGCTTGTCGGGGCCTCCGAAACCCCTTTCGGACACGCTGGTCGTCACCTGGTACCCCCGGAATAATTCCGGACTCCAATACCCTTTGTCCAATATATCGATCTTCACCTCCGGACCATTTAGGAACTCCTCATCATGTCCGGGATCTCATCTGGGACTCTGAATAACCTTCGGTAACCACATACTATTTCCCATAACAACTCTAGCATCACCGAACCTTAAGTGTGTAGACCCTACGGGTTCGGGAACCATGTAGACATGACCGAGACATCTCTCCGGCCAATAACCAACAGCGGGATCTGGATACCCATGTTGGCTCCTACATGTTCCACGATGATCTCATTGGATGAAGTACGATGTCAAGGATTCAATCAATCCCGTATGCAATTCCCTTTGCCTATCGGTATGTTACTTGATCGAGATTCGATCACCGGTATCCCCATACCTCATTAAATCTCATTACCAGCAAGTCTCTCTACTCGTTCCGTAACACATGTTCCCGTGACCAACTCCTTAGTCACATTGAGCTCATTATGATGATGTATTACCGAGTGGGCCCAGAGATACCTCTCCGTCATACAGAGTGACAAATCCCAGTCTCGATTCGTGCCAACCCAACAGACACTTTCGGAGATACCTATAGTGCATCTTTATAGCCACCCAGTTACGTTGTGACGTTTGGTACACCCAAAGCATTCCTACGGTATCCGAGAGTTGCACAATCTCATGGTCTAAGGAAATTATGCTTGACATTAGAAAAGCTTTAGCAAACAAACTACACGATTTTGTGCTACTCTTAAGATTGGGTCTTGTCCATCACATCATTCTCCCAATGATGTGATCCCATTATCAACGACATCCAATGTCCATGGTCAGGAAACCACGACCATCTATTGATCAACGAGCTAGTCAACTAGAGGCTTACTAGGGACATATTATGATCTATGTATTCACACGTGTATTACGGTTTCCAGTTAATACAATTATAGAATGAACAATAGACAATTATCATGAACAAGGAAATATAATAATAACCATTTTATTATTGCCTCTAGGGCATATTTCCAACACAACCTTATAGCTAACCTTATTGTATGAGTGGCTACAAGTGATGGCTCTACTATGACATGGCAACATCATATAGCCAGCAGCTTCCTATACTATTAAGTATTATAGATTGTGCACCATGACCAAGACGAAGGGGAAAGCGAGAGAACATAATGTCTTTTTGCTAATTAATAGGATTACATGCAATGAACTAACCACTTCATGTCATGTTTGGTAGTCTCAAGTCATTGAAATCATGCATGGCCCACATCTCTCATTGGTTGATATGTCACGAAATAAGAAACGAGGAGGGAGTTAATGTACTGTGCCTAAGTGTTTTGGGACGGAGGGGGACGCAGCTTCATTGACTTACTACACCTGCGTTTGGGTGAATAACTCGTGGGCCCAACAGGTGGCTGGCCCACCTGTCATACAGCCAAAGGCAGGTGCAGTAGAGGGCCGAGGAGTAGATGGCCAAAACACACGTGAATGCAACACAGTCTGCACTTCTCCCCGCCAGTCCAATCTACGAATCCTACGCACCAAGGGCGAGAGTGATCACTCCAATCACAAGATCAGTTGAATAGAAGCTAGACCCATGGAGGCGATGAGCACGAGCATCAGCCTGCTGTGCCAGATGGTCCACGACGCCGGCCTGCGGCCCGGCACTGAGGAACGTCTCCAGGTCATGCTTGAGGCCGACAGGGCGAGAGGCCGCTTGGATGACAGCTTCATCTCCTTATTCGACAAGGTCCTCGTCGGCTTCCTCGACAAGTTCACCATTGTCAAGAAGCTCGCGGACGACCTTGACGCACGCCTCCCGCCCATGCGCCCAGGCTCTGCGATGCCCGTCACCCTCAAGGGCCTCTATGGTGACAACCTCTTCAACACACTAGTGGCCCTACGACTGCCTGCCATCGCGCCGGAGAATGTCCATCTCGAGGTCGCACTCGTCGCGCAGCGCCTGGCCCAGCAAGACACCGCCAACATAATCACCCACATCTACGCACAAATCGTCCACAAGGACTACTACGTGCCAGAGGAGGATGGTAGGTCGCTGGCCTTCTTGACCCGTAGGGTAACCTTGGGCGGCATTGTTCAGAAGCACGTTGAGCTCGCTGCCAACGCCGCTGCTCCTCACACGTCGGATGGTGACCCAGCGCACTAGGGCCTGAGGATGTCGATAATGGATCCGTATGTATCTTTATCTTTCCGTCAAATCCATGTAGTAGTATATGGTACTACTGGTAATTATCTTACCTTTCGCATCAACTTCATAATTTTCGTACATACTCCATGCATGAACCGCTCCAGAACCAAACTTCTCATTACTCTAGGGAAAATCATTATTTCTACCTCGGTCGCGCCATGGAGCAGGACTAAAATTTACAAGTTACAAGTTCAAAAGGAAAATCCTGCCGTGTTCGCGTACGTCGCACCCCAAACGGTTGGTCCGGCACACCGCTCAATGGGGAATGCATGATGTGTTGCATTTTCACTTATAAGTGGGACCGCAGTTGAGCAAACTGAGTATCGGCAAACCCCCGCCACCCCCACCGCGCGATGGCTGAGAAAATAGGAGGGAGAAGAGATGGCTGTAGCATGGACTCCAAGAAAATTGGTGTCAGATGGGACTCGTGTGGGTGGCATGTGCCGTACTACTAGACGTGAATGCTAGTTATGGCCCATGCCACCCCACCATATTGAGCCTATATCGAGGTGTTGGTTACGTAGAACAAATTTCCTGGAGTCCGTTCTTAGCCCTCCTCCATCTTTCTTCTCAGCCAGCTAGCAGACGCGCGGATCCCATCGTCTGTTTGCTCACATGCGGTCCCACATGTCAGTGAAAACACAAGATGACCCACTGAACCTGCACATCTTTCACCTCAACGTGCTGGTGATGAAAAACAAATCCAATAAAGATCTTCGGTGGACGCTTTTGGAGTTACTCAAGAGTAGTAAGATTCTATTTACAGTTTAACCCAAGATGCACATCACGTGGCTTCAACTACCGCTCCATTATCTTGCATGACACGACCTGGATGCTGGATGTCCCATGTGTCGGCAAAAGGAGGAAGAACTCGACCAAATCTTCTCCACATTTAGACGGAGGAGTAGGAAACATGGCAAGCCCTGTGCCTACATCATACTACTACGTACAAGCCCACCTCACGCAGTCATGCTATCAGCATATTTCTCAGCCTCCGTGCGACACCTAGCTCTAGTTGATCTAACTAGAACTAACTATTGGTTGGCTCTATGTGATGTGGCAACTTCATACTACTACGGATGCTGGCTATACTACTACGGCAATAACACTCCAAGAAGAGAGTCGAAAACCATTTATAAATTGAGGTTATGACATGCATATGCAAATGTAACATTCATTACATACAACAAGTCAACAACACACAACGACAACGAGGATACATGTTGGATTATAGATTAGTTCCAACAAAACATTCTAGTAAATACTAAAGTTTTCATCACACAACAAATAACATGAAATGGAATGAACTTCAGCTCAACCAGTCCTCGGCGTTGGAAACACTTGCTTTGAACCAGAAGAGTTTCTATGGGAAGGGGCAGCTACTGTCAATCTCGAGACCAACGCAGGACTGATCATCTAGGCTGAAGCAGCCTATTTCATGACCCATATTGTGATAGCCACGGTAGGGAAGCATAGCAATGCCCGATATATAGATACAATTGCTTCTCATAAATGGTAGTAACATTGTGTCAACAGCAGCTGGATCACCTTTCACCATGATTGGATAGTTTTGTCCAAGGAAGAGCAAGTTCCTCCAAGACTTTTTATACTGAACCAGGGAGAAGGTGTTGGCGCTAGTACACTAGTATCCATCCTGAATACGCTGCAACGGATGTTGGAATAGGTCCGGAGAGTGCGACCATGCAAGACAACATCAGCTTCCTTAGTCACATCAGTGTTGCCCTGTATACAGACAAGAAGAGGTGATCCATCGAAATAAGTTGCCAGGCGCCACTTAGTAATCCTATATGGGTCCTCATGCTCGTGATCATCATCATCGTCATCTCCCTCTTGGTTACAAAAATTTTCAAGAATATGTGGTGGAATGTTCACAGGACCTTGGAAACACAATAAGGTTAATTAGTAAAGGGAAACTAGCTAACTTGCATGCATGTGGATGAAACAATTATAATTACAGTGGAAGACAAACGTACCGAAAGTATCAGGATTCCATGCAAAAACAGTGCCACGAGTGGTGGTAGCAAACACAAGACCCTCGTATTGAATTGCATCACAGTACTCATCCGTGTACAGAAATTGATTTTTCAGTAATATCCATCGAGGCGTGGAAGTAAGGAAGGCAACAAGCTTGTCAAGGATAGCAACAACTTCATAGTTCATGTAATCCCAAGAGCGGTTGGGAACTTGACAAATTGCTATCTTCCGTAGATGACAGTTACCATGATCGTATTTGAACTCATGTAGATCATCTGTGTGCTCAACCTCTGGGCAGTCTGAGATTTTTGGAAGTGGAACCCGGTGACGAGTGTACACATTCACATGTTCCCACTCACAGTTGTACCCAATATAAACAACCCAATCTTCATTTGCGCCTGCCCAAGCCTTGACCTCAAGCAATGGCATATTAACATCACACGTATCATTATCAAGTGGCGTCAACTTGCACAAGGCGAGGCTTTCGTCGTCCCTCACGCCAGTGAGTAGGGTCATGGTGAAGAAGATAGGGGAGATCAAACCGCTCCGGGACCCTTGGGTTCCTTGTAATGATGTTATTAGTTGAGTCGAGAATGCTCTTGAACAAACCTGCCATGCTAGCCGAGGTGATGACGTTGCACCGATCAATGAGTTCCTCCACCACGTCATCATTTAGATCGGGGCAAGAATAACGGGGTCGTTTCTGGACTGTTCCCTCCATGGAGAAGATGATCGAACAATGGCAGAAGGAAGGGTGAATGCAAATGGAGGAGAGAGGGAGAGTGTGCGACATCAGTTCTAAATCGAGAGGGAAAGGCGAAAAGTCGGTGGACGGTTGCCACGGTACACAAAGAGGTGCCCCGGCCTACAAAGACGTCCGTTCGGAAATTGTACGAAAGGACTCGCCGTCGTCTCACTGACATGTTGGAACAGGACCACATGGAGGTTCAGTACTCTATATCTGGATCAGACCTGTTACTTTGCTCTGAATCTTGAACTTTCCATTTGAACGTATGGAATGCGCTGTTATTTTTTTAAATGGGTTGTATTTGTCCGCCACAAGTTTAGAGGCTGACTTGTGGGCCTACCAGGTTGACGCGTACACAATCAGGAGATGATTGTACGTGGAGAGGATGACAGCAGGGACCCACCAAGGTCATGGTAGTACGCAAGCAAGTGCCTCCTTATTTTAAGCCAATAAAAAAATGGCTCCTCCTAATGGATTTCTGACATCTGGGTCCCATGCCATTGTCAACGTAGTCAATAAACGAGAGAATTGCACAACAAGCGGCAGACACTAGGGACCCAGCAGCTCGCCCAGTTATTTTTGTTTTGGGTTAATTTGATAAATGCCACTCCAAATCTGGTGATTCCGAGAAATGCCACTGCAATTTCCAAACTTTGAAAAAAATGCCATTTCCAGGGGCATTTTTCGAAGTCTGGAGTGGCGTTTTTCAAAGTTTGCAAAAATTGCAGTGGAGTTTTTCAAAGTTTACAAAAATTGCAGTGGAATTTTTCAAAGATTGCAAAAATTGCAGTGGAATTTTTCAAAGATTGGAAATTGCAGTGGCATTTTTATGAATCACCATAATTGGAGTGGAATTTATCTAATTTGTTTTTTAGACGGAAGCAGGGTGTCAACTGGGCTGTGCGGGGCACTCTGGCATGTCTAGACAGCCTTTTCTCTTATGTTTACCATAGACCAGCCCAGTAGTTTTTTTCTTTCTTTCTGAAAATGGCTAGCCTAGTTTTTTTTGTGATTTGTCAAGTAAGTCGCTTTGTCAGGCCTGTTGGGCTGCACTCTGGCCTGTCTAGACAGCCTTTTCTTTTATCAAGAAGTGTCATTAATTTTGTGGTGCCAGTATTGAAAGGATCGATATGCTTAACTAGAGGGGGGTGAATAGGCAACTACCAATTTTTAGCTTTTCTTATCAAATAAGGTTTAGCAACAAAAAGGTTGTCTAGATATGCAACTAGGTGAACAACCTATATGATGCTAACAACAACAACACAAGCAAGCAAGCAAGCAAGCAAGCAAAGGATACAACACAATACAAGCTTGTGCAAAGTAAAGGTAAGATATAACCACAAGTGGAGCCGATGAAGACGAGGATGTGTTACCGAAGTTCCTTCCCTTTGGGGTAAGTACGTCTATGTTGGAGCGGTGTGGAGGCACAATGCTCCCCCAAGAAGCAACTAGGGCCACCGTATTCTCCTCACGCCCTCGCACAATGCAAGATGCCGTGATTCCATTAGTGGTGCCCTTGAAGGCGGCGACTGAACCTTTACAAACAAGGCTGGGGAAATCTCCACAACTTAATTGGAGGCTCCCAACACAACCACGATGCTTTACCACAATGGATTGTGGCTCCGGGGTGACCACTTCCGTCTAGGGTGCACAAACACCCAAGAGTAACAAGATCCGCACGGGATTAGTGGGGGGGGGGTGGAATCAAATATCTCTTGGTGAAAGTGTAGATCGGGGCCCTCTCAACCAAACCCTATAGAATCAACAGGTTTTGTTGGCTAGGGAGAGAGATCGGGCAAAAATGGAGCTTTGAGAAACAATGATGTTTGGGAGGATAGGAGGTAAATCTTCTTGGGGAAGAAGGCCCCGTATTTATAGTAGGAACAAATCCAACTGTTTTTCTATCCACATCCCGCACACAAGTGGTACTACCGCTCCAAGGAGCGGTACTACCGCCCAGGCGGTAGTTCCTGAAGTACAGTGCATTGGCGAGACACCCCAAGGCAGTAGTGCCACCGAAGCCGTACTACCGCTCGCCCCTGCGGTACTATCGCTGGAATTGCAGTACACATGAAGTAGTGGTAGTACCGCAGCAGCGATACTACCGCTCTACTATCGTAAAGTGGCAAATGAGTCCAGAGGCAAAGAAATAAGCGGATGTAGCAGAGGTAGTGGCTGGACGGCAGTATGTAGCGACCCGACCCGAATGGATCAAGTCTCTGTGCTTCAGTGTCATCCCTGGATCGGTATGCCGACACACATAGTACTCGAGGATTTATAACAGAGGTAAATCACATGTATAAAGTAACGTAAATACTATTACCTCAATCCAAATAGCGGAAGTAACAACAAGGTTGTGGATTCCCATCAACACCAACGGCAAAGTTGAGTGTAGAAATCGTAACCCTAACGTATCACTTACTCATCATAAGATTCCTACAACATGAGACGTTGCAGCCATGTAGGTCAGTACATTGAATGTACTCACAATTTCACACTGTAGAGCAATGCTGAATAATGGCTATCACTACATGCATATTTGGCTGGTGGAGGCTCAAAGTTTAATTTTGCATAAAGCTAATTTTTCCCTACAACAAAGGAATATATTTTATTTAACTACAAAGTTTGTTGAAATATTGAGAATGGTGTTGGGGGAAACGACACCTACGGGATCATGAAGAATCCCTTTTGCTACAGTTGGCGGGCGCGAAGCTATGTAAAGAGCGAGTTTGAGGGGTCAACACGGGGGGATTATCCAGGTTCGGGCCGCAGGTGATGCATAATACCCTAGTCCTGCTGGTTTATGTTTATCTTGTGTTCTTGGACTAGCTACAAAGCGTGTAGGGTCCAAAAAGTCTGAATCCTCTCTCAGTATGTCGCGGGCCTCCTTTTATAGTCAAAAGGGGTTGCCACAATGCCACATAGGAGGTGGAAAGTTTTACAATAGTCGAGTCTATCTCCTGGCACCATAGGACAAACGCATTTAATGCGCTGCCGACGTGCCCTTCTTGCTTTATTAGGGACGGCAAGAAAGCTCGTCCCAGCTGTTGCCGCCTCGCCTGGCTTCGACGCGCATCTGAACTGACGAGGCGTGTAGTGCCACACTGGCTGGCTGCTGAGTTGGTGCGGTGGTAAAGTCTTCACAAAGATCTGCATGCCACCACGCAGGTGCTTGCTGAGTTGTCTTGGAGGCCACACGTCGCCACGCAGGTGCTTGCCTAGTTGGTGGGCTGGCAGCTGTGTGGGAACGACGGTGGAGTCTTGGCAGGTGTGGGCATGGCTTCGGCCCCGTGGATGTCTTTGGCAATTGTCTTGCCACGGCGTCGTGGGTGTCCCCGACAAGGGTCTTATCGAGGGGTCTCGTGGGTATCCTTGGCAAGGATCTTGCCGAGGATCTTCTGATTTTGATTGTCATCTAGTCTTGTACATTCTTGGTCTTCACAAAGATCTGCATGCCATCATGGAGGCGCCTCCCGAGCTTTGGTTCCAATGTGGTTGAGGGCGTCGGAACTCTTAGGCTCAAGGGTGGCAGCCCTGCTAGTGTTGGGCAAGTTGCCCCGGCAAGGTTCTTGTCGGGACTGCGAAGGCCGCCCCAGCAAGGGCCTTGCCGGGGGAGTTCACCTCACCCCTCTGCTCTTCGTGTCTTTGGCTTTGAGCGCAGCTCTGGTAGCCTTGCGACTTCGCTCCCTTCCTCTGCCCCACTAAGTGTGGACGTAGGCGCGACTCTAACTGCCCGTGCATAAGTAAAGGGGGTACAAAATAGGATCCCTACCTTTGTACACCGACAGGAGCCCTCGGGCCTGGGCACACATAAGCGCGACGCGTTGTTGGGCTAGGCCCAAAACGGTGCGCGGGTGTGCGGGGCCGAGTTTTACCGCAGTAATTCCCTCGCTCGTTGTGCTTCCCCATGACCTGTGTTGAATGCGTGATGTGGGGGTCGTGCGTGGGGCGGTTGCTGCACGCATGCGTCACATTGTGGTAAACAGGCGGCTCGTTCCTTCCCCATAAAAAGAGGAAAACGCAGGGGCGCGACTCATTTACTAAGTGGACTTGAGTCGTGGCCTTCAAGGCGCCCGTGCCCCACGATCACGGGGTGGAAAATAGTCGCTTCACTTGTCTTCTCGATTTTGGCTTGCTCGCCACGTGTCCCCCATGCGTTGAA